>NW_026112204.1:102500-167500 GCF_024679095.1 Eriocheir sinensis | reverse complement strand
TAAGTCTTGTAAGTATTGTAAGTCTGCATCCCAAACAGACAATTAAGCCAGGGTCTGCATCCCACCCCGGCAATTAAGCCAGGGTAAGCATCCCACCCCGGCAATTAAGCCAGGGTAAGCATCCCACCCAGGCAATTAACCCAGGGTCAGCATCCCACCCAAGCAATTAAGCCAGGGTCAGCATCCCACCCAAGCAATTAAGCCAGGGTCAGCATCCCACCCAGGCAATTAAGCCAGGGTCAGCATCCCACCCAAGCAATTAAGCCAGGGTCTGCATCCCACCCAGGAAATTAAACCAGGGTCAGCATCCCACCCAAGCAATTAAGCCAGGGTCAGCATCCCACCCAAGCAATTAAGCCAGGGTCTGCATCCCACCCAGGCAGTTAAGCCAAGGTCAGCATCCCACCCAGGCAGTTAAGCCAGGGTCTGCATCCCACCCAGGCAATGAAGCCAAGGTCAGCATCCCACCCAGGCAGTTAAGCCAAGGTCAGCATCCCACCCAGGCAGTTAAGCCAAGGTCAGCATCCCACCCAGGCAGTTAAGCCAGGGTCAGCATCCCACCAAGGCAATTAAACCAGGGTCACCATCCCACCCAGGCAGTTAACCCAAGGTCAGCATCCCACCCAGGCAGTTAAGCAAAGGTCAGCATCCCACCCAGGCAGTTAGGGCAAGGTCAGCATCCCACCCAGGAAGTTAAGCCAGGGTCATCATCCCACCCAGGCAGTTAAGCCAAGGTCAGCATCCCACCCAGGCAGTTAGGGCAAGGTCAGCATCCCACCCAGGAAGTTAAGCCAGGGTCATCATCCCACCCAGGCAGTTAAGCCAGGGTCAGCATCCCACCCAGGCAGTCAAGCCAAGGTCAGCATCACACCAAGGAAGTTAAGCCAGGGTCATCATCCCACCCAGGCAGTTAAGCCAAGGTCAGCATCCCACCCAGGCAGCTAAACCAGGGTCAGCATCCCACCCAGGCAGTTAAACCAAGGTCATCATCCCAACTAGGCAGTTAAGCCAAGGTCAGCATCCCACCCAGGCAGTTAAGCCAGGGTCAGCATCCCACCCAGGCAGTTAAACCAAGGTCATCATCCCAACTAGGCAGTTAAGCCAAGGTCAGCATCCCACCCAGGCAGTTAAGCCAGGGTCAGCATCCCACCCAGGCAGTTAAGCCAAGGTCAGCATCCCACCCAGGCAGTTAAACCAGGGTCAGCATCCCACCCAGGCAGTTAAGCCAAGGTCAGCATCCCACCCAGGCAGTTAAGCCAAGGTCAGCATCCCACCCAGGCAGTTAAGCCAGGGTCAGCATCCCACCCAGGCAGTTAAGCCAGGGTCAGCATCCCACACAGGCAGTTAAGCGAAGGTCAGCATCCCACCCAGGCAGTTTAGCCAGGGTCATCATCCCACCCAGGCAGTTAAGCCAAGGTCAGCATCCCACCCAGGCAGTTTAGCCAGGGTCAGCATCCCACCCAGGCAGCTCAGCCAAGGTCAGCATCCCACCCAGGCAGTTAAGCCAGGGTCAGCATCCCACCCAGGCAGTTAAGCCAGAGTCAGCATACCACCCAGGCAGTTAAGCCAAGGTCAGCATCTCACCCAGACAGTTAAGCCAGGGTCAGCATCCCACCCAGGCAGTTAAGCCACGGTCAGCATCCCACCCAGGCAGTTAAGCCAAGGTCAGCATCACACCTAGGCAATTAAGCCAAGGTCAGCATCCCACCCAGGCAGTTCAGCCAGGGTCAGCATCCCACCCAGGCAGTTAAGCCAAGGTCAGCATCACACCCAGGCAGTTAAGCCAAGGTCAGCATCCCACCCAGGCAGTTAAGCCAAGGTCAGCATCCCACCCAGTTAAGCCAGGTCAGCATCCCACCCAGGCAGTTAAGCCAAGGTCAGCATCCCACCCAGGCAGTTAAGCCAGGGTCAGCATCCCACTCAGGCAGTTAAGCCAAGGTCTGCATCCCACCCAGGCAGTTAAGCCAAGGTCAGCATCCCACCCAGGCAGCTAAGCCAAGGTCAGCATCCCACCCAGGCAGTTAAGCCAAGGTCAGCATCCCACCCAGGCAGCTAAGCCAAGGTCAGCATCCCACCCAGACAATGAAGCCAAGGTCAGCATCCCACCCAGACAATGAAGCCAAGGTCAGCATCCCACCCAGGCAGTTAAGCCAGGGTCAGCATCCCACCCAGGCAGTTAAGCCAGGGTCAGCATCCCACCCAGGCAGTTAAGCCAGGGTCAGCATCCCACCCAGGCAGTTAAGCCAAGGTCAGCATCCCACCCAGGCAGTTCAGCCAAGGTCAGCATCCCATCCAGGCAGTTAAGCCAGGGTCAGCATCCCACCCAGGCAGTTAAGCCAAGGTCAGCATCCCACCCATGCAGTTAAGCCAGGTCAGCATCCCACCCAGGCAGTTAAGCCAGGGTCAGCATCCCACCCAGGCAGTTAAGCCAGGTCAGCATCCCACCCAGGCAGTTAAGCCAGGGTCACCATCCCACCCAGGCTAGTAAGCCAGGGTCAGCATCCCACGCAGGCAGTTAAGCCAGGGTCAGCATCCCACCCAGGCAGTTAAGCCAGGGTCAGCATCCCACCCAGGCAGTTAAGCCAAGGTCAGCATCCCACCCAGGCAGTTAAGCCAAGGTCAGCATCCCACACAGGCAGTTAAGCCAAGGTCAGCATCCCACACAGGCAGTTAAGCCAGGGTCAGCATCCCACACAGGCAGTTAAGCCAGGGTCAGCATCCCACACAGGCAGTTAAGCCAAGGTCAGCATCCCACACAGGCAGTTAAGCCAGGGTCAGCATACCACACAGGCAGTTAAGCCAGGGTCAGCATCCCACACAGGCAGTTAAGCCAGGGTGTAGCTACATGGAATCCGGGCCACTAAGCCAGGGTCTTCATCCCTTCCCATTACTTTTATTTTTTATACCCTTCCGTTGTTGTGGTCTTCCCCATTCTCCCAAACACACACACACACACACACACACACACACACACACACACTCACACAGTCCTATTGTTTGTGCAGTTGGCAACGTTTTTTCTGCATTTTACAAGATTTTCTTCAAGCGCCGGACGACTGTTGTGAGTGGAATCCTTGCTCCTTTTTCAACGTTAAACTTAAATCCTTATTTAAATTAAAGTTAAACTGAACTGAAACTTAACCAAGTTGTAAAACCTTGCACACATTTTTTTTGGTCATATCTTTTTTGTTTGTTTTTTTGCAGTTTTTTTATTTTTTAAATATTTTTTTACTTGTTTTACTTTTCTTTTTTCAAGGCCATAGCGCTGCCGGGCAGGGCGGGTGAGTTGCTTAGTGCATCGTTTTGGCACTCTTCGCTTCTGGCGCCGACTGCTCCTCCCTTCCTCGCTCGCTTCACCCTCGGTAGAATAGGCCTAACAAACTGCTCAAGCCGCCAGCCGGTCTCTTTATACATCCTTTCCTCCCGTTGCTTGATCCTCTCGGCATCCCGCCTCACCGTCTCTTGGGCCGCGAGAAACTGCGCCCTGACCTCCGCCATGTTCTCCCCCGGCCTCTCTCCCAGCCAGCTGGCTCGCAGTTCAAGATACTGCTCCCACTTCTCCTCTTCACGTCTCCGTTTGGCCTCCTTTCTGTCCTCCGCTCTCCCTCGCCCGTCTCTTTTTCCTCCTCCTCTTGCTCTCGCAGCAGGCGGTTCCGGTGTTCAACAAACCTCTTCAACTCCTCCTGCTGAAGGATCCGTTCCTGTTCCTGCCTCTCCTCTCCTGCTCGTACAGCATCTGTCTGTACTCCTCTCCTGCTCCATCCTCTCCTCCTCCTCCTCCAGCCAGCGACGCTCCTCCTCCTCCTCCCTCTCCTTGCGCCGGCGATGTCTCCAGTACTTCCGATCGGCTCGCCGCTTTTCCTGCTCAAATTCTGTCTCCGCGCTCCCCTTGGGGCGCTTCTGGCTCCTTCTTTGCTTTTTTTTCTCTCGGCGGGGCCTCGCTCTGACCCCTTCCTTTGCGAAACACTTGGTGCATCCGGGCCTCCTGCAGCCCCCTTTCTTCGACGACTTCTTCTTCCGAGGGGCCTCCTGCCCGCCCTCGGCCCGCTGAGCTTTCCTCCTGAAGCACTTGGTGCACCCAGGCTTCCTGCAACCCCCTTCTTCCGCGGCAGGCCCTCTCCTCCCGCTCCTTCAGCACCCTGAAGGCAGACTGTAGTGCCTGGAACTGCTTGGTGGCAGCCTTAATATTGTCCGGGTTTTTGTCGGGGTGAAGCCGCCGCCTTGTGGTAGGCCTTCTTCACCTCGGCGAAGGGCGCGTCCTCGGCCACGCCAAGGAAGCGGTAGATGCTGCGTTGGGGCAGGCCATCGGGGCTCGTGCTATCATAAGGGCGCCGATTCAACACGTCACCTCGGTTTGGCATTGGCGGATTTAGGTAGCCTGGAGTTGACATTGCACCCCCCCGAGTCTAGAGCTGGTGGCACCCAAGACCTGGGTGGCACCTGCTGTTGAACTCTGACGACTTCACGCGCCTCACTCTCCCTGTTTCCTGACATTGTCGCTTGATATTAAGAAAACTGCGGCCGCCATCGTCTCCCGCGGAAACCTCAGCATCATATTGCCGCGAATCTGCAACAGTAATGTGAACATAAGGATGCATATAATTATCTTCTCGCGCATGTTATTGAGATCCATGAAAGGACATGTTTTCTTCCCTCTAAAGCGGCGTCCACACAATGCGTGACTTGTTATAATTCCCCTGCCATGCCTCTGCTTCCTTCCCTTCCCTGAACCCCCATCCCCTCCACTTCCGCTCCCTGTCATCCCTTTGCTTCCCTTCACCTGCCACCCACACCTTACCCCTTCCTACCAGGGTTGGAGTAATTGTAATTTAATTGAAATGTAATTAATTACATTTTTTTTGTAATTTTAATTGTAATTGTAATTGAAAATGCAATTATAGTAAGTAATTGTAATTATAATTAATTAAAGGCTAATGTAATTTGTAATTTAATTGTAATTATAAAATGGAAGTGGTACTGGTCGTTCTCCATTAGGAGTGATGAGTTGCTTATAAGGATTAAATTTGCTGGTGACAATCAGGAAGTCGGAGGCGGCTGCCGCCACAAGAAGCAGTAGCGTGCGTGACGTGCGTGCCATTCCTCTGTGTCCCTTCCCTCGCCACCCTGTCTCTGCCTTCCTTCCCTTGCCATTCCTTTGCCTCCCTTCTTCTTTCTTTCCCCTGCCACGCCCTCCCTGGATTCCTTCCTTCCTTTCCATTCCTCTGTTTTCCTTCCCTGCTGCACCCTTCCCTGTCATCCTTCCTCCCCCTGCCATTCCTCTGTTTCCCTTCCTTTCCCCTACCTCCCCAACCTTGTCTCACTTCCTCCACCTGCCATTCCTCTGTTTCCCTTCCTTTCCCCTACCTCCCCAACCTTGTCTCACTTCCTCCACCTGCCATTCCTCTGCTTTGCTTTCCCTGCCGCGCCCTCCCTGCCCTCCTTCCTCCCCTTGACGTTATTAGAACTTAATTTATCTGATTAAATTTGAAAACGTCTAATGTCTGGGCAAAGAAGGGAGAGAGGGAGAGGGCGAGGGGGAGGGTGTGAGAGGGAGGAGTCCAGAGGAATGCACGAAGACCTAACTTAACTCTGCCTTACCTGACCTGACCTAACTTAACCTAATCTATCTTAGCGACAGGGCAAGGGCGAGAGAGAGGGAGAGGGTGAGAGGGACGACTTACCTAACCTAACTTTACCAAGCCTTACCTAACCTAACTTAACCAAATTTACCTTAGCGAGAGGGCAAGAGGGAGAGAGAGGGAGAGGGCGAGGGAGAAGGGGGGAGACGAGGGAGAGGGGGGAGACGAGGGGGAGGGGGAAGGCAATGGGTGTGACAGGGAGGCTAGAGAAATGCACAAAGACCTAACCTAACCTAATCTATCTTAACGAGAGGGCAAGGGCGAGAGAGAGGAGAGGCAGTGGTGTAAGAGGACGCCTTCGCTTAACCTAATCTAACCTAGCTCTATCCTAGCCTTACTTAACCCTAACCTAACCTAACCTAGCTTATCCTAGCCTTACTTAACCACATCTAACTCCTTAACCACATCTAACCTTACCTAACCTAGCTTATCCTAGCCTTACTTAACCACATCTAACCTTACCTAACTTTCCTAACCTAACCTAACCTAGCTTATCCTAGCCTTACTTAACCACATCTAACCTTACCTAACTTTCCTAACCTAACCTAACCTAGTTTATCCTTGCCTTACTTAAATACATTTAACCTTACCTAGCTTCCCTATTCTTACCTAACCTAGCTTATCCTAGCCTTACTTAACCACATCTAACCTTACCTAGCTTTCCTAACCTTACCTAACCTCACCTAGCACCGAGCCTTCCCTAACCTAACCTAACATTGCCGAGCCTTACCTAAGCTAACCTATCTTAACCTAGCTTTACCTTACCTAAACTACCTTAACCTATCCTCACTTAACCTAACATAATCTAATATATTCCAGCGAGAGAGAGAGAGAGAGAGAGAGAGAGAGAGAGAGAGAGACGGTAAGCAGAACAGGTTCAGGGGAGGCGGTGGCTGAACGGATAGCGAGACGGCCCCGCGTTCAGGAGGACGCGAGTTCAATCCCCGACCGGTGCCACCAAGCTGGGATTTTTCAGCCGCCGCCGAGTGGCTTAAAACTACCCACATGCTGTCCAGAAGACCACCTATCAACCCGGACTCTAGATTCTAGGATTAAAGATGAGTTCCGGGAGGGCAGCATGAGCCAATGCAAGATGGCGCCACTATAAACACTCGCCAGCGCCAGGACGGGCTGGGCCGACCATCAGGACCCACCGGGAAGAAGCCTTGGACCGACCATCAGGATCCACTGGAAGAGGCCTACCGGCGCAATAGGCCAAGACGTAAAAAAAAGGTTTAAAATAGTCAGTGACGTGAGGCTGCCGGAGACCGTCTTGCTCCACCTGCACGGTGTCTCTGCCTGCCTGCCTGGCTGCCTGCCCCCCGCTGACTCCCCCTGCTGCCCCCCCCCGCCACCCACCCACCTCCCACCCTCTCTACCCCCTCCGCTACCCATCCACCCATTAACACCCACCCACAACTCTGACTTTCCACCTTCCCTTCCATTCCCTTCCCTTCCTTAACTCTGATTAATCCTTCTACTTATTTACCATACTACGTCCTCCTCCTCCTCCTTATCAGACTCCTCCACATTTTCTTAATTTCCTTCTCTTTCTTCTCCTGCACCTTCTTCTCCTTCTCCTCTTCCTTCTCTCCTACTTCTCTTCTCCCAAACCTTTTATTTAACCTTCCTTTCTTCTTCCTTCTTCTTTTCTTCTTCTGCTTCTTCTTTTTCTTCTTCTTCTTCCTTTTCTTCTTCTTTTTCTTTTTAATTCTTCTTTTTTTTTTTCTTCTTCTTCTATATCGTTTTCAGTTCCTGATGCCAGTCCTTTCTCTTCCTCACTCACTAACACCCACTAACCCTGCCTCCACCCATCTACCACCCCATCTACCACCCACTTACTGACCCAAACTACCCTCCCACTCTCCTCTCTTCTTCGTGATGCTGTTTCTTCTCCTCCTCCTTCTGCTTGGCTCTTATTCCTCCCTCCCCTTCCTCTCCCTTACCTACCCACCAACAACCCCACCCACAACCCCCACAACCTACCCTCTGCCTGCCCACTCGTCTCCGTGATGCCATTTCTCCGCCTTCCTTTCTCTTCGCTCTGATTACTCCTTCCTTCCTCGCTCCTGCCCACCCACCCACCTCCTCACCCACCTGCCCACCAGACTCCGTGATGCTCTTTACTCACCTTTTCCCTTCCCTTCTTTTCCCTACTGTAATTCCTCCTTCTCCTCCTCCTCCTTCTCCTCCTCCTCCTTTATCCACTTGTCCTCTTCATCCTATCCCATTTTCTTTTCTTCATTTCCATCAGTTTTTATATTTTTACTTTCATCACATCTTGTTCTCTCCACTTTCCTCTCCTTTTCTTAAACTCACATTCCCCTTTCCCTTTCAGTCATTTTCCTCCTCATTCAATTTCCTTTTCTACATTTTCTACCCGCCTGATAATTCTACTTTTATCATATTTTTCTCTCATTTTTTATATTCCCTTCCCTTTCCTTCCCTAAGTTCTAATTCCTCCTCCTTCCCTTCCTCACCCATCTCTCATCTTTTCCAGCATACCTTCCCTTTCTCAACAATATCCCGTACATTTCCTACCCTCTTTGGCATTCATTCTCCACCCTTCCCTAATCTGTAATTCCTCCTTCCCTTCACCCAAGTCCTCTTCCCTACATGTCCTATCTCTCCCTCATCCATCGCCTTTTCTACATTTCCTAACCTCTCCGTAATGTCACTCTAAGCCAATTTACTTTAACAGGTCATTCATTCTTAACCTCCGTTCCTTATGTAACCTCTAACTCATTCCTTCCCCTTCCCATCCCCATAATCCTCATCCATTTTCTTTTCTATAATTCCTAATCTCTCCATAATATTACTCTCATCCCATTTTTTTAACAGGTCATTCATCCTTAACCTTCCTTCCTAATATAAACTCTAACTCATTCTTCCCCTTCCCATCCCCGTCATCCTCATCCATTTCCTTTCTATATTTACTACACTTCTTGATAATTTTACTATCATCACATTTTTTCAACAGGAGGTCATTCATTCTTAACCTCCTTCCCTTATGTAACCTCTAACTCATTCTTTTCCCTTCCCATCCCCTTTATCCTCATCCATTTCCTTCTTTACATTTACTCACCTCTTGATAATTTTAGTCTCAGCACATTTCTTTTAACAGGAAAAAGAGGGAGAGAGAGCAGGAAGGTTGAGGATGTGAGGGGGACGATTCTATACCTAACCTAACACCTATCCTAACCTAACCTACCTTAACCTAATCTAGCAAGCAGGCGAGCGGGCCAACCTAACCTTACCTAACCTTACCTAACACCTTACCTAACTTAACTCCTTTCCTTATATAACCTCTGACTCGTTCTGCCCCTTCTCATCCTTCTCTCCTCTACCCACATCCACCCTCATCCTCATCCTTTCCTCTTCTCCATTCACTCCCTCTGCTCTACGGTTTTGGTCCCGGGTTTTTATTTTTCCTCACAGGCAAGCTATTTAGTCTCCCCAGCTTCTCTTTACTAAGTCTCTGATTCCTCCTTCCCCTTCCCCTCCTCGACCCACTTCTCCCTTCTCGGTGTATCCGTTTTCAGTGTATTCCTCTTCTGTATTTACTTTCCTCTGTTCTATTTATCTATCTACCTTTTATCAGCATTTTTTTTCAATCTCAAACTCACTCACTCTCAGATTCTTTCAGCTCTCACAACTATTTCCAAAGGCTACAAAGGAGATTAGTCGGGTTCTCATGAGTGTTTCTTCACGTTTATGGTCCAGAAGCCTTGGCAAACTCTCACTAGGCTCATAAAACTACCCATGGAAATACTGCTAACGTGACCTCTACCAAAGTGTTATCTAATGTGTGAATCGTGAAATGTTTGAGACTATTGGCTTTTTTTTCAATCTCATGGTACAGTAGCCTTGTCAAACTATCACCAGGCTCATAATACTACCCATGGAAATACTACTAACACAACCTCCACGAAAGCCTTGCCAAATGTGAGTGTAAGCCCCGAAATGTTTGAGAAGACAGGCATTTTTTCCCCCATACATAGAGCGGAAGCCTTGTTAACTCCCTAAAACTACTAACACAACTCCCACGAAAGCCTTACCATGTGTGTGAGGATATGTCAGCCTCGAAATACTTGAGTCACTCCTTTGCCTTATCTCCGTTTCGCTTCGGCACTACACAGCAGGCACCTGCATTTGGCAACTCCTCCCTTGGGTCCTCTACTGCCCTCATCGCTCACGTCCCTTTCCTTTCCTTTTTTTTTTCTACCCTCTTCTACCTCTCCTCCTTACTGCCTCTTTGCTTACCCTCCGTTCTGCCTCCAATGATCAGTCCCAGCTCCTGTTCCTTCACCTCCAGTTCACCTTCTTTCCCTCGCTGCACTTTCCTCTTTTTCCGGCCTCCTCTGTCTCTCCGTCCTACCGCCTCCCACACTTTATTCCGCCACCTCTCTGCTCACCCTCCGTCCTGTCCACAATGGACAGTCCCAGCTCTTGTTCCTTCACCTCCATCTCCCCTTCCTTTCCTCGAACCGCCAATTCTTTCGTCTGAACTCTTCTGATCTCTTAACATCCAACCCTCGCCTCAGTTTCCTCTCCTCCTCCCCTACTCTGTGCTTTCACCGGTGTCTTAGAATAGAAGAGCAACGCTTGACAGAAGTGCGGCCGTGTGACATTTGATAATAGACATCTACTGAAGGGTACAAAGGCGGTGGCTGAGCGGTTAGAGTGGGAGCTATCAACCCAGACTCTCGATGCTTGCTCTAAAGAGAATCAAAGATGGGCTCCGTGGGGCAGCATCAATAAGCAAGCAAAAGAAGAAAAAAGAAAAGAAAAAAATACTCCCTCGGTTAGAAATTTTATCTCTGTGTCTGGAAAGGTTATAATGCCGCCATGATGCTGATAGTTTATGAATAGTCGTGACTGGAGTGGCCTCGGCTGCTATGTTTCCCGTTGATTACACGTTATAATTTTCTTGTCCCACCCACATCCCATTTTAGGTGACGAGGGAAGGCCAAGGGCGAGGGCAAAGGCTTCCTGGACAATGGTAAGTGAATAAACAGATAAATGGTCCTTGTTCTTATCTTCTACGTCGTTTAAGTTCAGGGTTGTCCATTTTTCCTCACCACATAATATTTTCTCACCCACCACAGGCTCAAAGGCTAATGCGACGGAGATGAGCACCGAGGCCACGCGCAGCTATAGCGGATGCTCTCAACTTTACTGCCTTAATATTTTGATGGTCACGAAAGGGCAAGGGGTGTGGGAGCAGCGATTAGCGGGCTTTTTTTCTACACTTTTTTGTTGCCCTTGAGTTGACTCCCTTCCTGTAAATAAATAAATAAATAAAATAAATAAGAAACAACTAACCCAATCCATCCATGGGAGATAGACGGAGCCGCTGTGCCCGCGAGATGAAACACTTTGATTGGTTAGTCGTTTGCCAGGAAGCCTTCACTCTCGCCCTTGCTCTTTCGTTGTCACCTAAAACGTTATGGGGCAAGAAATGAAGGTAAACCGTAAACACCATATATTAAAGGATACTGTAGAGGTCGTTAATTTGGTTAGTCGTTTGCCAGGAAGCATTCACCCTCGTCACTGCCCTTTCCTCGTCTCCTAAAGTGCTATGGCGTAAGAAATAAAGAAGAATTGTTAGCGACGTATAGAAAAGATTAAAGCAGAGGTCATTGGTTTGGTTAGTCGTTTCCCAGGAAGCCTTCGCCCTCGCCCTTGCCTCGTCACCTAAAGCGTTATGGGGTAAGAAATGAAGGTAAACCGTAAGCCGCATATATAAAAGGTTACAGCAGAGGCCGTTGATTTGGTTAGTTGTTTACCAGGAGCCTCCACCCTCGCCCTTGCCCTTTTCTTCTCCCCCTAAATGTTCTGGGTTAAGAAATAAAGATGAACCGTGAGCAATATATAGGAAAGATTACAGCAGAGGTCATTGATTGGGTTAGTTGTTTGCCAGGAACCATTCACCCTCGCCCTTGCCCTTTTCTTCTCCCCCAAAATGTTCTGGGGTGAGAAATAAAGATGAGCCGTGAGCAGCATATAAAAAAGATTACAGCAGAGGTCATGGATTGGGTTAGTTGTTTCTTATTTATTTTATTTATTTATTTATTTACAGGAAGGGAGTCAACTCAAGGGCAACAAAAAAGTGTAGAAAAAAAGCCCGCTAAATGCTGCTCCCACACCCCCGCCCTTGCCCTTTCGTGACCATCCAAAATATTATGTAAGGCAGTAAAGTTGAGAGCATCCGCTATAGCTGCGCGTGGCCTCGGTGCTCATCTCCGTCGCATCAGCCTTTGAGCCTGTGGTGGGTGAGAAAATATTATGTGGTGAGGAAAAATGGACAACCCTGAACTTAAACGACGTAGAAGATAAGAACAAGGACCATTTATCTGTTTATTCACTTACCATTGTCCAGGAAGCCTTTGCCCTCGCCCTTGGCCTTCCCTCGTCACCTAAAATGGGATGTGGGTGGGACAAGAAAATTATAACGTGTAATCAACGGGAAACATAGCAGCCGAGGCCACTCCAGTCACGACTATTCATAAACTATCAGCATCATGGCGGCATTATAACCTTTCCAGACACAGAGATAAAATTTCTAACCGAGGGAGTATTTTTTTCTTTTCTTTTTTCTTCTTTTTGCTTGCTTGGCTGATGCTGCCCCACGGAGCCCATCTTTGATTCTCTTTAGAGCAAGCATCGAGAGTCTGGGTTGATAGCTCCCACTCTAACCGCTCAGCCACCGCCTTTGTACCCTTCAGTAGATGTCTATTATCAAATGTCACACGGCCGCACTTCTGTCAAGCGTTGCTCTTCTATTCTAAGACACCGGTGAAAGCACAGAGTAGGGGAGGAGGAGAGGAAACTGAGGCGAGGGTTGGATGTTAAGAGATCAGAAGAGTTCAGACGAAAGAATTGGCGGTTCGAGGAAAGGAAGGGGAGATGGAGGTGAAGGAACAAGAGCTGGGACTGTCCATTGTGGACAGGACGGAGGGTGAGCAGAGAGGTGGCGGAATAAAGTGTGGGAGGCGGTAGGACGGAGAGACAGAGGAGGCCGGAAAAAGAGGAAAGTGCAGCGAGGGAAAGAAGGTGAACTGGAGGTGAAGGAACAAGAGCTGGGACTGATCATTGGAGGCAGAACGGAGGGTAAGCAAAGAGGCAGTAAGGAGGAGAGGTAGAAGAGGGTAGAAAAAAAAAAGGAAAGGAAAGGGACGTGAGCGATGAGGGCAGTAGAGGACCCAAGGGAGGAGTTGCCAAATGCGGGTGCCTGCTGTGTAGTGCCGAAGCGAAACGGAGATAAGGCAAAGGAGTGACTCAAGTATTTCGAGGCTGACATATCCTCACACACATGGTAAGGCTTTCGTGGGAGTTGTGTTAGTAGTTTTAGGGAGTTAACAAGGCTTCCGCTCTATGTATGGGGGAAAAAATGCCTGTCTTCTCAAACATTTCGGGGCTTACACACTCACATTTGGCAAGGCTTTCGTGGAGGTTGTGTTAGTAGTATTTCCATGGGTAGTATTATGAGCCTGGTGATAGTTTGACAAGGCTACTGTACCATGAGATTGAAAAAAAAGCCAATAGTCTCAAACATTTCACGATTCACACATTAGATAACACTTTGGTAGAGGTCACGTTAGCAGTATTTCCATGGGTTGTTTTATGAGCCTAGTGAGAGTTTGCCAAGGCTTCTGGACCATAAACGTGAAGAAACACTCATGAGAACCCGACTAATCTCCTTTGTAGCCTTTGGAAATAGTTGTGAGAGCTGAAAGAATCTGAGAGTGAGTGAGTTTGAGATTGAAAAAAAATGCTGATAAAAGGTAGATAGATAAATAGAACAGAGGAAAGTAAATACAGAAGAGGAATACACTGAAAACGGATACACCGAGAAGGGAGAAGTGGGCCGAGGAGGGGAAGGGGAAGGAGGAATCTGAGACTTAGTAAAGAGAAGCTGGGGAGACTAAATAGCTTGCCTGTGAGGAAAAATAAAAACCCGGGACCAAAACCGTAGAGCAGAGGGGAGTGAATGGAGAAGAGGGAAAGGATGAGGATGAGGGTGGATGTGTGGGTAGAGGAGAGAAGGATGAGAAGGGGAAGAACGAGTCAGAGGTTATATAAGGAAAGGAGTTAAGTTAGGTAAGGTGTTAGGTAAGGTTAGGTAAGGTTAGGTTGGCCTGCCTGCCTGCTTGCTAGATTAGGTTAAGGTAGGTTAGGTTAGGATAGGTGTTAGGTTAGGTATAGAATCGTCCCCTCACATCCTCAACCTTCCTGCTCTCTCTCTCTTTTCCTGTTAAAAGAAGTGTGCTGAGACTAAAATTATCAAGAGGTGAGTAAATGTAAAGAAGGAAATGGATGAGGATAAAGGGATGGGAAGGGAAAAGAATGAGTTAGAGGTTACATAAGGAAGGAGGTTAAGAATGAATGACCTCCTGTTGAAAAATGTGAAGATAGTAAAATTATCAAGAAGAGTAGTAAATATAGAAAGGAAATGGATGAGGATGACGGGGATGGGAAGTGGAAGAATGAGTTAGAGTTTATATTAGGAAGGAAGGTTAAGGATGAATGACCTGTTAAAAAATTGGATGAGAGTAATATTATGGAGAGATTAGGAATTATAGAAAAGAAAATGGATGAGGATTATGGGGATGGGAAGGGGAAGGAATGAGTTAGAGGTTACATAAGGAACGGAGGTTAAGAATGAATGACCTGTTAAAGTAAATTGGCTTAGAGTGACATTACGGATAGGTTAGGAAATGTAGAAAAGGCGATGGATGAGGGAGAGATAGGACATGTAGGGAAGAGGACTTGGGTGAAGGGAAGGAGGAATTACAGATTAGGGAAGGGTGGAGAATGAATGCCAAAGAGGGTAGGAAATGTACGGGATATTGTTGAGAAAGGGAAGGTATGCTGGAAAAGATGAGAGATGGGTGAGGAAGGGAAGGAGGAGGAATTAGAACTTAGGGAAGGAAAGGGAAGGGAATATAAAAAATGAGAGAAAAAATATGATAAAAGTAGAATTATCAGGCGGGTAGAAAATGTAGAAAAGGAAATTGAATGAGGAGGAAAATGACTGAAAGGGAAAGGGGAATGTGAGTTTAAGAAAAGGAGAGGAAAGTGGAGAGAACAAGATGTGATGAAAGTAAAAATATAAAAACTGATGGAAATGAAGAAAAGAAAATGGGATAGGATGAAGAGGACAAGTGGATAAAGGAGGAGGAGGAGAAGGAGGAGGAGGAGAAGGAGGAATTACAGTAGGGAAAAGAAGGGAAGGGAAAAGGTGAGGAAAGAGCATCACGGAGTCTGGTGGGCGGGTGGGTGAGGAGGTGGGTGGGTGAAGGGAGCGAGGAAAGGGAAGGAGTAATCAGAGCTAAGAGAAAGGAAGGCGGAGAAATGGCATCACGGAGACGAGTGGGCGGGCGAGAGGGTAGGTAGTGGGGGTTGTGGGTGGGGTTGTTGGTGGGTAGGTAAGGGAGAGGAAGGGGAGGGAGGAATAAGAGCCAAGCGAAGGGAGGAGGAGAAGAAACGGCATCACGAAGAAGAGAGGGAGAGTGGGAGGGTAGTTTGGGTCGGTAAGTGGGTGGTAGATGGGGTGGTAGATGGGTGGAGGCGGGGTTAGTGGGTGTTGAGTGAGTGAGGGAAGAGAAAGGACTGGCATCGGGAACTGAAAACGATATAGAAGAAGAAGAAAAAA
This sequence comes from Eriocheir sinensis, assembly GCF_024679095.1. NCBI lineage: Eukaryota > Metazoa > Arthropoda > Malacostraca > Decapoda > Varunidae > Eriocheir > Eriocheir sinensis. The sequence continues at coordinate 152,203 of NW_026112204.1, read as the reverse complement.
AAAAGAAGAAGAATTAAAAAAAGAAAAAGAAGAAGAAAAGGAAGAAGAAGAAGAAGAAAAAGAAGAAGCAGAAGAAGAAAAGAAGAGAAGGAAGAAGAAAGGAAGGTTAAATAAAAGGTTTGGGAGAAGAGAAGCAGGAGAGAAGGAAGAGGGAGAAGGAGAAGAAGGTGCAGGAGAAGAAAGAGAAGGAAATTAAGAAAATGTGGAGGAGTCTGATAAGGAGGAGGAGGAGGACGTAGAATGGAAAATAAGGAGAAGGATTAATCAGAGTTAAGGAAGGGAAGGGAATGGAAGGGAAGGTGGAAAGTCAGAGTTGTGGGTGGGTGTTAATGGGTGGATGGGTAGCGGAGGGGGTAGAGAGGGTGGGAGGTGGGTGGGTGGCGGGGGGGGGGGCAGCGGGGGGAGGCAGCGGGGGGCAGGCAGCCAGGCAGGCAGGCAGAGACACCGTGCAGGTGGAGCAAGACGGTCTCCGGCAGCCTCACGTCACTGACTATTTTAAACCTTTTTTTTTTACGTCTTGGCCTATTGCGCCGGTAGGCCTCTTCCCGGTGGATCCTGATGGTCGGTCCAAGGCTTCTTCCCGGTGGGTCCTGATGGTCGGCCCAGCCCGTCCTGGCGCTGGCGAGTGTTTATAGTGGCGCCATCTTGCATTGGCTCATGCTGCCCTCCCGGAACTCATCTTTAATCCTAGAATCTAGAGTCCGGGTTGATAGGTGGTCTTCTGGACAGCATGTGGGTAGTTTTAAGCCACTCGGCGGCGGCTGCAAATCCCAGCTTGGTTGCACCGGTGGGTGATTGAACTCGCGTGCTCCTGAACTGGGGGCGTTCTCGCTATCAGTTCAGAGACCGCCTCGCCTGATCCTGTTCTGATTTGCGTCTCTCTCTCTCTCTCTCTCTCTCTCTCTCTCTCTCTCGCTGGAATATATTAGATTATGTTAGGTTAAGTGAGGATAGGTTAAGGTAGTTTAGGTAAGGTAAAGCTAGGTTAAGATAGGTTAGCTTAGAGGTAAGGCTCGCAAATGTTAGGTTAGGTTAGGGAAGGCTCGGTGCTAGGTGAGGTTAGGTAAGGTTAGGAAAGCTAGGTAAGGTTAGATGTGGTTAAGTAAGGCTAGGATAAGCTAGGTTAGGTTAGGAATTGGGAAGCTAGGTAGGTTAAATGTATTAAGTAAGGCAAGGATAAACTAGGTTAGGTTAGGTTAGGAAAGTTAGGGTTAGATGTGGTTAAGTAAGGCTAGGATAAGCTAGGTTAAGTAAGGTTAGGAAAGTTAGGTAAGGTTAGATGTGGTTAAGTAAGGCTAGGATAAGCTAGGTTAGGTTAGGTTAAGCGAAGGCGTCCCTCTTACACCCTTACCCTCTCCCTCTCTCTCGCCCTTGCCCTCTCGTTAAGATAGATTAGGCTAGGTTAGGTCTTTGTGCATTTCTCTAGCCTCCCTGTCACACCCATTGCCTTGCCCCTCCCCTCGTCTCCCCCTCTCCTCGTCTCCCCTTCTCCTCGCCCTCTCCTCTCCCTCTTGCCCTCTCGCTAAAGTAAATTTGGTTAAGTTAGGTTAGGTAAGGCTTGGTAAAGTTAGGTTAGGTAAGTCGTCCCTCTCACCCTCTCCCTCTCTCTCGCCCTTGCCCTGTCGCTAAGATAGATTAGGTTAAGTTAGGTCAGGTCAGGTAAGGCAGAGTTAAGTTAGGTCTTCGTGCATTCCTCTGGACTCCTCCCTCTCACACCCTCCCCCTCGCCCTCTCCCTCTCTCCCTTCTTTGCCCAGACATTAGACGTTTTCAAATTTAATCAGATAAATTAAGTTCTAATAACGTCAAGGGGAGGAAGGAGGGCAGGGAGGGCGCGGCAGGGAAAGCAAAGCAGAGGAATGGCAGGTGGAGGAAGTGAGACAGGGTTGGTGAGGTAGTGTTAAAGAATGGAAGCAGAGGAATGGCAGGGGGAGGAAGTGAGATAGGGTTGGTGAGGTAGGGTTAACGAATGGAAGCAGAGGAATGGCAGGGGGGCGGAAGGATGACAGGGAAGGGTGCGGCAGGGGAAGGAAAACAGAGGAATGGAAAGGGGAAGGAAGGAATCCAGGGAGGGCGTGGCAGGGGAAAGAAAGAAGGGAGGCAAAGGAATGGCAAGGGGAAGGAAGGCAGAGACGGGGTGGCGAGGGGAAGGGACACAGAGGAATGGCACGCACGTCACGCACGCTACTGCTTCTTGTGGCGGAGCGGCCGCCTCCGACTTCCTGATTGTCACCGGCAAATTTAATCCTTATAAGCAACTCATCACTCCTAATGGAGAACGACCAGTACCACTTCCATTTTATAATTACAATTAAATTACAAATTACATTAGCCTTTAATTAATTATAATTACAATTACTTACTATAATTGCATTTTCAATTACAATTACAATTAAAATTACAAAAAAAATGTAATTAATTACATTTCAATTAAATTACAATTACAATTACTCCAACCCTGGTAGGAAGGGGTAAGGTGTGGGTGGCAGGGGAAGGGAAGCAAAGGGATGACAGGGAGCGGAAGTGGAGGGGATGGGGGGTTCCAGGGGAAGGGAAGGGAAGCAGAGGCATGGCAGGGGAATTATAACAAGTCACGCATTGTGTGGACGCCGCTTTAGAGGGAAGAAAACATGTCCTTTCATGGATCTCAATAACATGCGCGAGAAGATAATTATATGCATCCTTATGTTCACATTACTGTTGCAGATTCGCGGCAATATGATGCTGAGGTTTCCGCGGGAGACGATGGCGGCCGCAGTTTTCTTAATATCAAGCGACAATGTCAGGAAACAGGGAGAGTGAGGCGCGTGAAGTCGTCAGAGTTCAACAGCAGGTGCCACCCAGGTCTTAGGTGCCACCAGCTCTAGACTCGGGGGGGTGCAATGTCAACTCCAGGCTACCTAAATCCGCCAATGCCAAACCGAGGTGACGTGTTGAATCGGCGCCCTTATGATAGCACGAGAGCCCCGATGGCCTGCCCCCAACGCAGCATCTACCGCTTCCTTGGCGTGGCCGAGGACGCGCCCTTCGCCGAGGTGAAGAAGGCCTACCACAAGGCGGCCCTGCGGCTTCACCCCGACAAAATCCCGGACAATATTAAGTCTGCCACCAAGCAGTTCCAGGCACTACAGTCTGCCTTCAGGGTGCTGAAGGAGCGGAGGAGAGGGCCTGCCGCGGAAGAAGGGGTTGCAGGAAGCCTGGGTGCACCAAGTGCGTCATGCGGAAAGCTCAGCGGGCCGAGGGCGGGCAGGAGGCGCCTCGGAAAGAGAAGAAGTCGTCGAAGAAAGGGGGCTGCGGGAGGCCCGGATGCACCAAGTGTTTCGCAAAGGAAGGGGGTCAGAGCGAGGCCCCGCCGAGAGAGAAAAAGAAGCAAAAGAAGGAGCCCAAGAAGCGCCCCAAGGGGAGCGCGGAGACAGAATTTGAGCGGGAAAAGCGAGCCGATCGGAAGTACTGGAGACATCGCCGGCGCAAGGAGAGGGAGGAGGAGGAGGAGCGTCGCTGGCTGGAGGAGGAGGAGGAGAGGATGGAGCAGGAGAGGGAGTACAGACAGATGCTGTACGAGCAGGAGAGGGAGAGGCGGGAACAGGAACGGATCCTTCAGCAGGAGGAGTTGAAGAGGTTTGTTGAACACCGGAACCGCCTGCTGCGAGAGCAAGAGGAGGAGGAGAAAAAGAGACGGGCGAGGGAGAGAGCGGAGGACAGAAAGGAGGCCAAACGGAGACGTGAAGAGGAGAAGTGGGAGCAGTATCTTGAACTGCGAGCCAGCTGGCTGGGAGAGAGGCCGGGGGAGAACATGGCGGAGGTCAGGGCGCAGTTTCTCGCGGCCCAAGAGACGGTGAGGCGGGATGCCGAGAGGATCAAGCAACGGGAGGAAAGGATGTACAAAGAGACCGGCTGGCGGCTTGAGCAGTTTGTTAGGCCTATTCTACCGAGGGTGAAGCGAGCGAGGGAAGGGGAGGAGCAGTCGGCGCCAGAAGCGAAGAGTGCCAAAACGATGCACTAAGCAACTCACCCGCCCTGCCCGGCAGCGCTATGGCCTTGAAAAAAGAAAAGTAAAACAAGTAAAAAAATATTTAAAAAATTAAAAAAAGTGAAAAAAAACAAACAAAAAAGATATGACCAAAAAAAATGTGTGCAAGGTTTTACAACTTGGTTAAGTTTCAGTTCAGTTTAACTTTAATTTAAATAAGGATTTAAGTTTAACATTGAAAAAGGAGCAAGGATTCCACTCACAACAGTCGTCCGGCGCTTGAAGAAAATCTTGTAAAATGCAGAAAAAACGTTGCCAACTGCACAAACAATAGGACTGTGTGAGTGTGTGTGTGTGTGTGTGTGTGTGTGTTTGGGAGAATGGGGAAGACCACAACAACGGAAGGGTATAAAAAATAAAAGTAATGGGAAGGGATGAAGACCCTGGCTTAGTGGCCCGGATTCCATGTAGCTACACCCTGGCTTAACTGCCTGTGTGGGATGCTGACCCTGGCTTAACTGCCTGTGTGGTATGCTGACCCTGGCTTAACTGCCTGTGTGGGATGCTGACCTTGGCTTAACTGCCTGTGTGGGATGCTGACCCTGGCTTAACTGCCTGTGTGGGATGCTGACCCTGGCTTAACTGCCTGTGTGGGATGCTGACCTTGGCTTAACTGCCTGTGTGGGATGCTGACCTTGGCTTAACTGCCTGGGTGGGATGCTGACCTTGGCTTAACTGCCTGGGTGGGATGCAGACCCTGGCTTAACTGCCTGGGTGGGATGCAGACCCTGGCTTAACTTCCAGTGTGGATGCTGACCTGGCTTAACTGCCTGGGTGGGATGCTGACCCTGGCTTAACTGCCTGGGTGGGATGCTGACCCTGGCTTAACTGCCTGGGTGGGATGCTGACCCTGGCTTAACTGCCTGTGTGGGATGCTGACCCTGGCTTAACTGCCTGGTGGGATGCTGACCCTGGCTTAACTGCCTGGGTGGATGCTGACCCTGGCTTAACTGCCTGGGTGGGATGCTGACCTGGCTTAACTGCCTGGTGGGATGCTGACCTGGCTTAACTGCCTGGGTGGGATGCTGACCTGGCTTAAATGCCTGGGTGGGATGCTGACCCTGGCTTAACTGCCTGGGTAGGATGCTGACCTGGCTTAACTGCCTGGGTGGGATGCTGACCCTGGCTTAACTGCCTGTGTGGGATGCTGACCCTGGCTTAACTGCCTGGTGGGATGCTGACCCTGGCTTAACTGCCTGGGTGGGATGCTGACCCTGGCTTAACTGCCTGGGTGGGATGCTGACCTTGGCTTCACTGTCTGGGTGGGATGCTGACCTTGGCTTCATTGTCTGGGTGGGATGCTGACCTTGGCTTAGCTGCCTGGGTGGGATGCTGACCTTGGCTTAACTGCCTGGGTGGGATGCTGACCTTGGCTTAACTGCCTGGGTGGGATGCTGACCTTGGCTTAACTGCCTGGGTGGGATGCTGACCTTGGCTTAACTGCCTGGGTGGGATGCAGACCTTGGCTTAACTGCCTGGGTGGGATGCTGACCATGGCTTAATTGCCTGGGTGGGATGCTGACCTGGCTTAACTGCCTGGGTGATGCTGACCTTGGCTTAACTGCCTGGGTGGAATGCTGACCATGGCTTAACTGCCTGCGTTGGATGCTGACCTTGGCTTAATTGCCTGGGTGGGATGCTGACCTTGGCTTAACTGCCTGGGTGGGATGCTGACCTTGGCTTAACTGCCTGGGTGGGATGCTGACCCTGGCTTAACTGCCTGGGTGGGATGCTGACCTTGGCTTAACTGCCTGGGTGGGATGCTGACCTTGGCTTAACTGCCTGGGTGTGATGCTGACCTTGGCTTAACTGCCTGGGTGGGATGCTGACCCTGGCTTAACTGCCTGGGTGGGATGCTGACCTTGGCTTAACTGCCTAGGTGTGATGCTGACCTTGGCTTAACTGCCTGGGTGGGATGCTGACCCTGGCTTAACTGCCTGGGTGGGATGCTGACCCTGGCTTAACTGTCTGGGTGAGATGCTGACCTTGGCTTAACTGCCTGGGTGGTATGCTGACCCTGGCTTAACTGCCTGGGTGGGATGCTGACCCTGGCTTAACTGCCTGGGTGGGATGCTGACCTTGGCCTAACTGCCTAGGTGTGATGCTGACCTTGGCTGAGCTGCCTGGGTGGGATGCTGACCCTGGCTAAACTGCCTGGGTGGGATGCTGACCTTGGCTTAACTGCCTGGGTGGGATGATGACCCTGGCTAAACTGCCTGGGTGGGATGCTGACCTTGGCTTAACTGCCTGAGTGGGATGCTGACCCTGGCTTAACTGCCTGGGTGGGATGCTGACCCTGGCTTAACTGCCTGGGTGGGATGCTGACCTTGGCTTAACTGCCTGGGTGGGATGCTGACCTTGGCTTAACTGCCTGGGTGGGATGCTGACCCTGGTTTAACTGCCTGGGTGGGATGCTGACCTTGGCTTAACTGCCTGGGTGGGATGCTGACCCTGGCTTAACTGCCTGGGTGGGATGCTGACCTTGGCTTAACTGCCTAGTTGGGATGATGACCTTGGTTTAACTGCCTGGGTGGGATGCTGACCCTGGCTTAACTGCCTGGGTGGGATGCTGACCTTGGCTTAACTGCCTAGTTGGGATGATGACCTTGGTTTAACTGCCTGGGTGGGATGCTGACCTTGGCTTAACTGCCTGGGTGGGATGCTGACCCTGGTTTAGCTGCCTGGGTGGGATGCTGACCTTGGCCTAACTGCCTGGGTGGGATGATGACCCTGGCTTAACTTCCTTGGTGTGATGCTGACCTTGGCTTGACTGCCTGGGTGGGATGCTGACCCTGGCTTAACTGCCTGGGTGGGATGATGACCCTGGCTTAACTTCCTGGGTGGGATGCTGACCTTGCCCTAACTGCCTGGGTGGGATGCTGACCTTGGCTTGACTGCCTGGGTGGGATGATGACCCTGGCTTAACTTCCTGGGTGGGATGCTGACCTTGCCCTAACTGCCTGGGTGGGATGCTGACCTTTGCTTAACTGCCTGGGTGGGATGCTGACCTTGGGTTAACTGCCTGGGTGGGATGGTGACCCTGGTTTAATTGCCTTGGTGGGATGCTGACCCTGGCTTAACTGCCTGGGTGGGATGCTGACCTTGGCTTAACTGCCTGGGTGGGATGCTGACCCTGGCTTAACTGCCTGGGTAGGATGCTGACCTTGGCTTAACTGCCTGGGTGGGATGATGACCCTGGCTTAACTCCCTGGGTGGGATGCTGACCTTAGCTTAACTGCCTGGGTGGGATGCTGACCTTGGCTTCATTGCCTGGGTGGGATGCAGACCCTGGCTTAATTGCTTGGGTGGGATGCTGACCCTGGCTTAATTGCCTGGGTGGGATGCAGACCCTGGCTTAATTGCTTGGGTGGGATGCTGACCCTGGCTTAAGTGCTTGGGTGGGATGCTGACCCTGGTTTAATTTCCTGGGTGGGATGCAGACCCTGGCTTAATTGCTTGGGTGGGATGCTGACCCTGGCTTAATTGCCTGGGTGGGATGCTGACCCTGGCTTAATTGCTTGGGTGGGATGCTGACCCTGGCTTAATTGCTTGGGTGGGATGCTGACCCTGGGTTAATTGCCTGGGTGGGATGCTTACCCTGGCTTAATTGCCGGGGTGGGATGCTTACCCTGGCTTAATTGCCGGGGTGGGATGCAGACCCTGGCTTAATTGTCTGTTTGGGATGCAGACTTACAATACTTACAAGACTTATACAGACAGACAGGCAGGCAGGGAAGCAGACACATACAGATAAACACACACACACACACACACACACACACACACTTACTAACAGACTATTTAACTAACTAAGAAGCAAACACACACACACACACACACACACACACACACACACACACACACACACACACACACACTCACACACACACACACACACACACACACACCTTTAAGCCTGTACACCAAGCAGTACTAATCGGAGGTTGTGTCCCGTCTCCTGGCATCTGTTCCCATCTCCTATAATTCCTTCCCCTTCTGTCTCTCTCCGGCATATGACCACAGATGTTGCGCCGACTAAACGAAACTTTCCAACAATAAACATCGTCATACAAACACACCAAAATACATACACACTCAAACATTCCTACATACACAAACACTCACTTGATGCTACTCCCAAAAGCCCATGCACACACACACACACACACACACACACACACACACACACACACACACACACACACACACACACACACACACACACACACACACACACACACACACACACCTCTACCTACTTACCTACCTACCAACCTATAGACATACATGCTAACTTTTTACTTCCCCCCCTTCATCCCGCATCTTTCCTTCCCTCCCAAAAAAATAGAAAACATACCGATCTCTTCACAATTTCAAGGCAGACTAAACTAAGACTTTCCCTTCCCCTAACCCTTCTCCCCCTCTCTCTACAGTGTTCCGCCTTAGCAAAACAATCTACTTATATACATACATCCTGCCTACGACTTGAACTCTTTCAAGAGGAGGGTATCAGGACACCTCTCCTCCCGAAATTGACCTCTTTTTTGGACACTCCTTTGACCTCTATCCAATAGCAGTGAGTAGCGGGCTTTTTTTATATATTTTTCTTTATGCCCTTGAACTGACTCTTTAGCTTTAAAAAAAAAAAAAAAAAAAAAAAAAATCGCCGGTGTATCCTTAAATACGGCAGTAAAGGAGAGAGTCTACACAAGTATGAAAAAGGAGAGAGGGAGAGACTTCAAGCGACCGAGAGCGTATTTCCCTCCCCGGCGCTCCCTCCCAAAAGACCAGAACGAGACGGGATAAAAGAAAAAGAGAAAATGGGATAGGGAGAAAACACGGGCTGAGCGAGGCTTTGATCAGCAGGGACAAAGGGAGAGAGGACGGAGTCACCTCGTCCTGCCTCGCCGTCTGCCGGGACGCGAAAAACTACCTCACCTGCTGCTGCGCCTCGCCTTTGTTTGTGCCGAGACTTTGTCCGACTCTTTGTGCCGCCCTCAAACTTTGTCTTGTGTCTCACGCTTCTTACGTCCCGGCCGTCATCGAGTTAACTTGAGGCTTCAGCTCTATTCAGGAGCAGTAAGTAGCGGCCTTTTTTTTTTTTTTTTTCATTATTGTTATCTTTTTTTCCATGCCCTTGAACTGTCTCCTTTTCTGTAAAAAAAAAAGAAATACTGACGGGACGCGACTTAAACAGAAAAAATATCCTGACCCTCAACATTTAAGTCTGTATTTTTAAACGTATCGGCCCTGCAGTTCGTCTGTTTGAAAAGCCTCTCGTGGAAGTCGCTGGGGTTCTCATGGGCTCCTATGAAAGCCTTGTCAAATGCGTGTTTCTTAGGTTCATGGTACATACGAAGTGTCATACTACAACCAGGGTGATTCAACTATCCCTGGAAATGCCCAAAACTCCTATGAAGGCGTTGTCAAATGCGTGTTTCTTAGGTTCATGGTACATACGAAGTGTCATACTAAAACCAGGGTGATTAAACTATCCCTGGAAATGCCCAAAACTCCTATGAAGGCGTTGTCAAATGCGTGTTTCTTAGGTTCATGGTACAGAAGAAGGGTCATACTACCACCAGGATCATTAAACTATCCCTGGAAATGCCCAAACTCCTAGGAAAGCCTTGCCATAATGTGTCCCTGGGCCCCGGAATGTTTAAGACAGTGACCCTTGGAAAACGCATGTAAATTCCGTGCATTACTTGGCTTTGTACTGCTTAATGTGACAAACGTTCAGTAGGAATGAGAAAACAAATGCAAGTGACAAGCTGTAAGGAGAGCAATGGCGGGTTGTTCTTCACCGTTTGTCACAAATGTTAAGTAGGAATAAAAAAAAGTTAGTGACAAACCATAAGGAGAGGATTGGCGGGTGTTATTTTTTACCGTGTGTGTGTCTGTGTGTGTTGGGTGGGTGTCGCCAAGGCCATGAACAGACCCCAGTTCCATCCATAACAGCTCGGAAGGGAGGGGTTCACCAGGGTCCCAGAGAGGCTGCTGTGTCCTGGTAATGGGTGTGTTATTCTTTCCCGTAGCAGCTGTGTGTTGGGTTATGTCGCAAAGGTCATGAACAGACCCCATTCCACCCACCACAGCTAGTAAGGGTCGAGGGGGTTCAGCAGGGTCCCAGAGAAGCTGCTGTGTCCTGGCAATGGGTGTTATTCTTTCCCGTAGCAGCTGTGTGTTGGGTGCATGGCTGGGTAAGATCGCTAGAGCCAAGAACAGCGCCCCAACCAGCAGCGACAGCAGAGGGAGGGTCGAGGGGGTTCACCAGGGTCCCGGGGAGGCTGCTGTGACCTGGATTGGCGGGTCGCGGTGATGAGCGAGCAAACAAACCTCGTCTTGACAAGCGCAGCGGAGGCGGAGCACTACCACCACCACAGGTTTATAAATGGATGAAGGGCTTTAATAAGGGAGATATTCATAAGGTTTTGTTGGTAAGAGAACCGGGTAGGACACGAAGTAATGGGTTTAAACTGGATAAATTCAGATTCAACAAGGACATAGGCAAAAATTGGTTTACTAACAGGGTTGTGGATGAGTGGAATAGGCTTAGCAGTCATGTGGTGAGTGCCAATACAATTGTCACATTCAAAAATAGATTAGATAAATTCATGGACAGCGATATTAGGTGGGGTTAGATAAACGGAAGCTTAGGGTTAAAGGAGCTGCCTTGTATAGGCCTACCGGCCTCTTGTAGACTCCAGCGTTCTTATGTTCTTATGTTCTAGCCACCCACCCTCTCTCCTCTCCTCCCACCTTTCCGTGCGTCACCACCAGGGAAGTCATCAGTATTTTTACCACAAGACGAGTTACTAGATTTTTCTCATGCGCGTGCAATCGTGTCCGACATCAAAGCTTACAGCGCCACAAGGAAGGCAGCGAGCGACGATGAGTGGTCAGGCATATTCTCAAGCATTTCGGGGCTTACACACACACTTACATTTGTTAAAAAATTGGTTATGTTATGTTAATATCTCCATGGGTAGTTTTATGAGCCTAGTGGTAGTCTGACAAGACCTCTGCACCATGAACGTGAAAGAGCACTCATTAGAACCCGACTCGTCTCCATTGTGTCCTTTGGAAATAGTTGTTGTAAGAGCCTTAGATCCATATCCTCAACCATTTCCAGGCTTACACACTCACCCACATTTGTTAAGGCTTTGGTATAGGTTAAGTTTATATTTCCAAGGGTTGTTTAATGAGCCTAGTGATAGTTTGACAAGGCCTCTGCACCATGAACGTGAAAACACACTCATTAGAACCCGACTCATCTCCTTTGTGGCCTTTGAAAAAAATGTTGTGAGTGTCGAAAGCGCCTGAGAACACGGACCTCAACTAATCAAGGATCTTTATACCGTGTCGGCGCAGAGCAATGTTTGAGAAGCCGTGTAACATCCATCTCACTGAACACATTCTTTGCATCATCTCCCTCTTCCTCCCCCTGAAGTTACCTGGTCTCTTGTTTTAGTGCTTTCACTCCCAGCTGTCCTCATTTCCATCCGCTATTGTCCATGGATACTTTTTTTACTGCATGCCAAGGGAGCCGCCAGAATGTGTGTTAGCTATGCCCCTCCCACCTCATTGCCACGTCTCTCATTTGTAGTCCTTCCTTTTGTGTTAGTCTAATGCTTGGGTATACAGGTTCATATCCATTTGACATATACTTTCCTCCACAAGTTGACTGGCTAAAGGGCACCACCAAAACATGTAGAAACTATGCCCCTCCCACCTCATCACCACGTCTTTCATTTGTATTCCTTCCTATTGTGTTGGTATAATGTTCGGGAATACAAGGTCATATCCATTTGACATTCACCTTCTCCGTAAGTTGACTGGCTAAAGGGTGCCAACACAGTGTCTATTAATCATGCACTCTTCACCTAATTGCCAAGTCTTTCATTGGTAGTCCTTCCTATTGTGTTATTCTACTCTTTGGCGATACAAGTTCATATCCATTTGACATTCACCTCTTCTGTAACTTGACTGGCTGAAGGTTCGCAAAAATGTATAATGAACTAAGCATTTCCCACCTAATTACGATGTCTTTAACTTCTAGTTCTTTCCATTGTGTTATTCTACTCTTTGGCGATACAGGTTCATATCCATTTAACATTCTTCTCTCTGCGCTGACCGGCTGAAGGGCAAACATACGCATTCCCAGCCTTCAGTTTTTAGTCTATTTCTATTCCTTCCTTCCGTGCTCTGTTGATGTTTGCCAGTGTACGTTCATAGCTTCATATCCACTTGACATAGTCTCCTCCATTCGTTGACTGTCTAAAGGTTAAGCTAAACACACACATTCCTGTCCTTCAACGTAACTCCACCTCGGGTCATTCTATCCACCACGCTGCCCTTCCCTTCCCTCCCTACTTCCCCCTTACTCCCTTTCCCCTTCTCCCTTCATTTGCCTCAGCCTCCTCTGTACGTTGACTAACTAAAGAAAGGTTAAGTTAAACACGCATTGCTATCCGTCATTTTTTTACTCCTATATTCTTTCCTTTTGTGCTCTACTGATGGTCGTTAATACAAGCTCACACCCATTTGACACACACATATATACTTTCCTTCGTAAGTTGGCAGGTTAACTATTTTAACGATAAATATAGATGAATCTCGTTATTGGGGACCAGAAGACAGATTTTGGGTCGGAAGTCGGTAAATATAAGAGGCTGAGTACAACAATCTGGCAACGTTGGTGCCTCAACGCATAGGCCTGGCTGCATGTATATAGTTATCCACTGAGGGGAGAGAGAGGGAGGGCAGTGGAAGAAACGGAGGAAGAAAAATATGTAAAAACACAAAAATAAGAGATTATCTATTAATTATCTATTTTAAAGGTCCCTCCCACCACCCATCTAATAACTAAGTCTTTCATGTACACTCCCTTGTTTTCTGCTTTATTCTGCCTTCTGTGTGGCGGCGTACGTTCATATCCATTTGACATTCTCCTTCTCTGTACGGTGACTGTCTAAAGGTTAAGCTAAACACACACATCAGCATTCCTGTCCTTCAACGTGACTCCTCCTCGGGACATTCTATCCAACACGCTGCCCCCATTCACCGCTCCTGCCTCGCCCACTCATGCCTCACCACCACCACCACCACCACCCACGGCTCCTCATCCTCGACCTTTCCTCCCTCACGCCACCCCTACATCCCCGTCCCCTTCCCGCCCAGACTCACACCCACACCCTCAATCATCCAATAGTCTCAGATCCGCGAGGCTTGTTCTATCAACACGCGAGTCACACACACACACACACACACACACACACACACACACACACACACAGCAACTGGTAGAGCGCTGCGCTGCCGGGCTTCACGATCTGACAGGGCGGCGGTTCGAGCCCGCTCAGGCAGGATTCTTTCAGTTGACAAGAAGAGGTTACTGTCCCCCCTTGAGCAAGGGGAATGGGGTGTGTGGTGTGTGAGGTCCTGGCAGTACCCAGAGATCGACTAAAGCCCCGTTCACACTGTGCCGACTCTGGGCCACGACTACCCACGACTCTAGGGTACACGAAGTCTTGGGTGTTGATGTGAAAGGGTCGGGCATATCTTGAAAGAGGTCTTGAGACTGTTGCCGAATGCTGCGCCGACATCGTGACGGGAGTCTGGAGTCGTGAGGGTTACACGACATACTGGCAACTAGTTTGCCGAATGTCCCAGACAGTCGGCAAGACACCAAGACCCCAATAAAACCTCGCCCCCTTCTCGGAGCGTGGGAACCAACTTGTCAAATGGAAAAGTCGCTGGGTTGTCGAGGCCAAGAGTCGGCACAGTGTGAACGGGGCTTAAATGAGCACTTGCTCTGTCGGGAGGGTACCTGCTAGCGATTACGAGTCCAGCTCGCGATCAGGCCGTGGTGAATCACACACACACACACACACACACACACACACACACACACACACACACACACACACACGTACATATTTGACAAGACTTTCTTAGGAGTTTTGGGGATTTCCAGGAGTAGTTTTGTGACCCTGGTGGTAGTGTGACCCTTCTTCTGTATCCTGAACGTGAAAAACACTCATAAAAACCCGATTCATCTCCTTTTTGGCCTTTGGAAATAGTTGATGTGAGCGGCGGAAGCGTCTGAGCATACCGACCACACACTCCTCCCCCTCCGTCTCTCTCCTCCCTCTCTCAGTAATTTTATCAGCCTTTCTTTTCTTCCTCCTCCTCTCTCATTCTCTCTCTCTCTCTCTCTCTCTCTCTCTCTCTCTCTCTCTCTCTCTCTCTCTCTCTCTCTCTCTCTCTCTCTCTCTCTCTCTCTCTCTCTCTCTCTCTCTCTCTCTCTCTCTCTCTCTCTCTCTCTCTCTCTCTCTCTCTCTCTCTCTCTCTCTCTCTCTCTCTCTCTCTCTCTCTCTCTCTCTCTCTCTCTCTCTCTCTCTCTCACCTCTTCCTTCTTCCTTCCTTCTGTCCTTTCCTTCCTCTCCCTCCTTCTCCGTGCCTCTACCGTCCCTTCTCCTTCTTTCTTCCGCGTCCTTTCCCATACCATTCTCCTAAAACCTTCCTTTCCTTCTCCTTCCCTTCCCTTCTCTTTCCTTCCCTTCTCTTCCTTCCTTCCTACCCTGTCCCTTCTCCTTTCACCCTTTCCAAATCCCTTCCCTTCCTTCTCCCACGTCCCATACCTCCCCGTCCACTCCCTAACTCTTTCCCTTTCCTTCCCTTCCCTAATTTTGTCAGCCATTTCTCATCCTCCTACAGTCCTTGCGTTCCCTTCCTTCTCAACAAGCGTGACCTCGTGCCATATCCTCGCTCTCTGATGCCGTACCCTCACTCGTTGAAATGCAGATCACCTTTTTTTTAGTCGTGGTGTAACAAGTCCTTCGTCCACTTCCTAGTCCGCTGTTTCCATTCTTTCTCCCCTCTGTTGAGCCCCTCGAGGGAACACGCGGCCTGCAAGTGTGTTCTCCTTCCCTTATTCCCCTTCCCCTCTTCTTCTTCTTTGTCCACTTTCCTTCTACTTCTTCCTTCTTCCCATCCCTTCTTTTCCCTCCTTCCCTGCATGTCTCTTCCCCTTACTCCTTCACCTCCCTTCTTTCCCCTTACCCCTTCCTCCTTTCCATCCCTTCTTTTCCCTCCTTACCTGTCTCTTCCCTTTTCTTTCCCCTCCCTTCTTTCCCCTTCTTCCTTTCCTTCCTTCCATCCCTTATTTTCTCCCCTTTTCTGTCTATCCCCTTCCTTTCTCCTCCTTCTTCCCCGTTCCTTCCTTTCCCTCCTTCTCCTCCTCCTTTTTCTGTATCTTCCCCTTCTTACTTACTTCCCTCTCTCCTTTCCTCTTCCTTGACGTGCCTCTCCTTCCTTTCCCTCCCTTCTCTCTCCTCCTCCCTTTTCCCTGTTCATTCCTCTTTCTCCTTTTACTCCTTTCTTACCGCTCCTTCCCCGTCCTTCCTATCTCTACTTTCTTCCCTTCCCTTCCCTCTAATCTTCCTTTCCGTCCCTTCCTCTCCCTCCTTCCTTTCTTTTACCATCCCTCCTCACCCTATCCATAACTTCCCAACCCATCCCTTCCTTTCATAACCCTTCATTTGTCTATTAGCTTGTCCTTCGTTACGTTTTCCTTCCCATTGCAAGAGTGATCCTTTCCCCTCTCTCCTTCTTCCTCCCTTCTTAATAATTTCCCTTCCCCTTCTCCCTTTTTCCTTCCCTTCATGTCTCTCTTAGATTGCCCTCCGCCCCGTTTCCCTCCTCGTTTCAAGTGTTCGTGCGTGCGCTACCTATCCACAGCTTCAGCCTCAGCATTGTGGTGAGTCAGGCAGGGAAGGTTCACTGCTCGGCACGAACTAATATTTGTAAACACCTGATCCGCCGTGGGTGTCGGATCAGCCTGGCGACGGTTGCACTGGATTCCTTTACTGACACACTGACGCATTCACTCCCCTCTGCCTGGCTGTGGATTGCTGCGTCATGTGGGTATTGACGTTTGAGGCGTGTATTCTCAGCTGCAACAAACTTCCCAAGGCCACAAAGGAGATTAGTCGGGTTCTCAAGTGTTTTTTTCACGTTCATGGTGCAGACGCCTTATCACACTATCACTAAGCCCATAAAACTACCCATGGAAATGCCTACAACCTTTACCAAACGCTTTCGCCTCTCACAGTCAATATTTTCAAAGGCCACAAAGGAGGTTAGTCGGGTTCTCATGGGTGTTATTTTTACGTTCATGGTGCAGAAGCCTTGTCAAACTATCACTAGGCTCATGAAACTACTCATGGAAATACTAACACAACCAAAACATCTACGAAAGTCTTACCAAATGTGGGTGAGTGAGCGCTGAAATGTTTGAGAATATGGAAGCCTTTTCAAACTATCACTAGGCTCATGAAACTACCTATGGAAATACTACTAACACCATAACCTCTACGAAAGCCTTACTAGTGGTGGCTGAGTGAGCCCTGAAATGTTTGAGACTATAAGTGTTAAAGAGAAGAGGACTATGAGGCGTGGTGTTAGATATATGAGGAGTATGACTCGTGAAGGTGAGGATAAAGAGGAACATGAAGTTTGAGGGTGTGAAGGTGTTATTTTTTTTTTACAGTAGAGGAAGCAATTCAAGGGCAAAAAATATCAATGAGAGAGAAAAAGCCGCTAAGCACTGTCCTTTAAAAAAAGACTTCAGAAGAGTGGCCAAACGAGAGGTCAACTTCAGTCAGAGGTCAGTTTCAGTTAGTTAGTTAGTTTGTTGGTTACTAGCAAATTCTGACGAACTTTTTGTCTAACCCGTCAGCAAAGAACCTAAACTCCCCCTCCACACACAAACACACACACATCCCTTCCTTCCCTCCCCTTTCTTTCCCTCCTTCCTTCCTTTCCTTCCTTCCTTGCCCGTCCCTACTCTTCCTCGTTCCTCGTTTCTTTCTCTTTCTTTTACTTCCCTCCTTCCCGTTCCTTCTTTTCCATCCTTTCCCGTGAGAACAAAGAGAAATATGAGGTTGAAAGGTATGTGGCGTTAGTTAGTTAGTTTGTTTCTGACACATTCTGAAGAACCGATTTCTACCGCGCCAGGAAATTGGATTACCGCGACCCACGCCTACACACATCGGTGGTCACTGCCCCCCAACAGCCCTTACGCTATTATATGCGTCGATAAACAGTGACAGACCCAGCACACACACACACACACACACACACACACACACACACACACACACACACATATGGTTGCTCCTCTCCCCTGCCTTCCCTTCCTCTCCCTCCTGCCTCCCCTTCCCTCCTCCGCCGCCCTCATGGCATACTTGAGGTTGTTGGTGTGACGCGCCCCTCTCCACCACGAGAAGGCTGTTGTTGGTGGAGCACTGAGCTTGCTTTCTTATTTCTTTTCCTCGTGGTTGACTTGAGTTCTGGCGGTGAGTTCCAGGTCCATTTGTAGAGTCCATCATGCTTACAAATGACTGAAACCATGAAAACAAGACCGCTTCTTTTACTTGACTTCCACTGTAAATCATCTGAAAGCCTTGGAAAAGAATTTTTCTTTTCCTACTTTTCCTCAACGTTCACTTCCTGTTTAGTTTCAGGCCCATCCGGCAGGTCTTTCATGTAAACAAAGACTTAAAATTAGAAAACAGCTTTCATATGACGTCACTTGTTAATCATTTCAAAGACTTTTATATTTAAGAATGAGTAACACCATAGAAAAACACAGCTTGTCATACCCAGCTTCTTTTAAACGACTTTGTGTGTTCATCATTTGGAAGGCTTTTCATGCTTTAAAAATTACTAAAACCATGGAAAAACACAGCTACTTTTATATACGACTTCAATTCTTTGTCATTTCCAACGCCATTTATGTTCAGAAACGACTACAACCACAGAAAACAGCATTTCCACATTGATGGTGCAGAAGCTTTGTCGAATTATCACTAGGCGCATAACACTACCCATGGAAATGCTAACACAACCTCTGCAAAAGCCTTATCAAATGTTTGAGAATGTGGGCCAAAGACGCCTGCCCGATCAGAGCCTAGAGGACAGTTTACAGTCAATACAATAGCAAGTTGGTAAGTCCCCAGCCAAACACAAAACACGAAAATTCTTTGTCTAGTCTTTGGCGTTGATGTAAAAAAACTTAAAAAAAAACAGATAATCTTTAAATCTTTAAATAACGGATCATTGTGGAGAAAATAGCTTGGTTTTGGCGCTAACAATGACTGTGTTGGAGTGTCGAACTGGGGGCATATTCTTAAGCAAGGCTTTCCCAAGAGTAGATGGCATTTCCAGTGGGTTTATTGCCCGGGGGGTAGTTGGATCCTTCTTCTGTGCCATGAACCAAAAACTCACATTAAAACCCATTATCTCCTTTTGGCCTTTGAAAATAGTTGGTGTGTGGGGCGGGGCGTCTGAGAATACCAACCCTGCCCTTACATCCGCCCTCGCCGCCACGCCAACCCAGTGCGAGACAGGCTCAACTCTTAGCCGCTGGCATGACAAGAGCTCGAGGCCGTTCACCTTATTGAGAGCGTAGAGTAGGCGCTTCCTTGTTGTCCTCGCGGCGACTGGATTCCTAATGGACATGTCTGCGAGGAACTACTGTGAGAATATGTTTGTTTGTGTGGTGAATGTATGTATGTGTGTATGTGTGTGTGAATGTATGTATGCTTATATGTATGGGCAGGAGGATGGTCGGAAAAGAGAGAGAGAGAGAGAGCTCTTGCTCTTGCTACAGGTGACCGTTGGAAGTCAGGCCTTCGTATCAGCACCCTGTAAAAAAAAAAAAACACAAGCAGTATCCATTACAAATCTTCCAATTCCCTATTTCTTGCACACATCTTTTCAGAAAACCCTTCATGGCTTCTATAATTCTATCATTTGTTTCATCACTCAGTCCAAGCAGCAGCAGCAACCATTCCCACTCTGTCCTTGCAATCATCCCATTCACATCCCAGCCCATCTCCTCAGTGCCACCCTCATCATCTCCGTCCTTTCTCCGGTACCTCCCACACCAGTATCACATGCACGACAGTTTCATCCACACCCCTGTCACACATCTGACACACTTTGCTGCGGGACTCAGACCACCTGTAGTTTCTTGCATTCACATTCATACACTGCGCTCGAGCTTGGAAGAGAAGATCACCACCCAGGCTTCCATCATACCAGCTGACACACTGCAGGGCTTCCTTTTCCCTGTACCACTCCAAAGTAGTCTTTCGCTCCATCCCATGCTTCCACCTCCTCAGACCGTCACCTTTCACTGCACTGTCTATCTCTTTCTTCCACTTTCTCACATTCCATTCTAGACCCTCACTATTTCTGTCAGTCACCTTCCATTCAAAGAAACGCCTCCCTTCCTCTCTGCTCACCCACCTGACTCGCATACCACTGTCACCAACCAATCTCATGAACTTTTTAATCCCTTGGCTCTCCGGCACACTCCACACGTAGACCGTCCGTGCCAATCTCGCGTCATCCAGTCGTTCCAGTCTGACTTTGTATCTAAGGGTAGCCTTCCGAAATCTTTCCCTAACGGTACTCCACCCCATATCACTCCTCAAGGCTTCCACCGCTGCATACCTTGGTGCATTCAAAGCTAACCTACTGATCCTATTTTGCCTACTTCAATTTATCCATTTCAACTCACTCCATGTAATCACCTCCATCCCATACATCACACTCGGCACTGCTACACTCTTCCACCTCTCTCAGCACATCATACTTACATGCTCTCATTCTTGCCGCACTTCCCAGACAGCCCCACCATTGATTCAATAGACTAATCTTCTCATTCTTTGTCCTTTCACATCCGCTCGGACTCATCCATACACCCAGGTATGCATCTGTTTGCCCTAGCTCTGTGTCTCCTAGCCTCCAGGTCATATTTCTCTCATCTTCTGCCCCATTCACAACCATTATCTGACTTTTCTCACTACTATATTTCACTCCAAAATCTCTCCCATACTCGTTCACCACCTCTAATAGTTCCTGCAGTTCCTCTGCTGACTCACTCATGACTACCACGTCATCTGCATACAGAAGCACACTTACCCTGTCTTCTCTCACATTTACTCCTGCATTCTTTCTCCTCATCCTGGCTGCCAACTCCTCAGTGTACAGACTGAAGAGAATTGGAGACAGGATGCAGCCCTGCCTAACACCTCCTTCACTCCTCACCCACTGTCTTTAATGCTCCTAACCTATACCTGGCTCTCGTATCCACATACATACTCCTAATGATTTGCACTATCTTATCACTCAAACCTACTTTCTCCAATACCTTGCACATCACCTCCCTGTTTACTCTATCATAAGCTTTCTCAATATCAAGAAACCCAAGATACAACGGACTTCCATTCTTCCTTTTCCTCTCTATCATCTCATTTACCACATACATATTATCCTCTGCTCTCCTGTCTGTGCGAAAACCATTCTGCTCCTCACCCAGCACTCTCTCTCTTTCAATCCACTTACACAGCCTTTCATTCAACACAGCACAGAAAATCTTTCCCACCGTATTCGCCAGGGCTATCGGCCTATAATTCTTCAGCTCTTTCTTACTCTTATGTCCTCCCTTGTGTATCAGAGTCACTCTGCATTCGTTCCATTCCCGAGGCACTCTCTCATTCTCCCATACACAGTTGAACAGCTCAGTCATCCTGTCTATCACCACCTCACCTCCATTCTTATACAATTCATACGGGATCTCATCCAGCCCTGCTGCCTTGCAATTCTTCTGCTTCTTCAAACATACCTCGACTTCCTCTCTGCAAATTCTCTCATTCAGCTCACCCGCATCCTTCCTCTCAAGCGTTACACATCCCTCTCTCACCTCAAAAACTTCACCCAACCCTCCAATCTCTTCCCAGAAACCTTTTATACACTCTTTCATCTATCTGTGTTCCTGATATCCTCACCATTTACTTTTAGGCACTCCACGGTTTCACTATCAGTCACACTCTCACCCCTCAAGAATTTATACCATTCACGCCCACCTTCTAGGCCTTTTTCTTTCAGAGCCTCAATCACACTCCTCTCACACCTGACCTTGGCCTCCCTAATCTTCCATTTAGTGACCCTCTGTTGCCTTACATACTCTGACCATGTATTCTGATATTCATTCTCTGCCTCAATGTTTTCATGTCTCTCTTTCCTCAGTCTCCTACAAACCTTATTCAGCCTCTTTCGCTCCTTCCTAGCATCCCTGATCTCCCCATTCCACCATGGCTTGTACTTTCTCTTCCTTCCATTCGTACTCACATACCCAATCCGTCGAGTTGCGGCTCTCCTTACATTTCCTACAAACTCACTATTGGCTCCATCCACGTCATGCACACTTCCATTTATCCAGTCTAATTCCCTCAGGTCTACCTGGAAAGAGAGAGAGAGAGAGAGATTTACATAGAAAATCAGACCACACAGACCCCATGGTCCAGACTAGGTGGTCTGTCCTTAAACCTAAGTGATTTTACATTAATCAGATTGCTCCAAAACGTTGCTTTTCTACTCTAGTTGATATTAAGTTCAAGGAAGTGACGGTCGAGCTTGTTTTTAAAGGAGTCAATCGTGTTACACTGGACCACTGATGGTGGGAGCTTATTCCATTCTCGCACTACAACGTTGGTGAAGAAAAATTTGGTGCAGTCTGAATTTACTTGTCTACATTTGAGTTTTGTGCCATTGTTCCTCGTTCGCAAAGTGTCATCGATCATAAACAATTTTGATCTGTCTACATTCGTGAAACCATTAAGTATTTTAAAACATTCGATCAGTTTTCCTCGGAGGCGACGTTTCTCAAGAGAACATATTAAGGGTGGAAAGCCTTTCTTCGTAGGATTTGTTGCGCAAGGAAGGGATCATTTTTGTTGCTCGACGCTGAACACCTTCCAGTTTAGCAATGTCCTTTGCATGGTGGGGAGACCAAAACTGTACCGCATATCCCAAGTGGGGTCTGACTAAACTATTGTAGAGCGTAAGTATTACATCTTTATTTTTGAATAAAAAGTTTCTTTTAATGAAGCCCAACATTCTGTTCGCTTTATTTGCTGCATCGATGCATTGATGTGAGAATTTGAGGTTTGATGCGATTTTAATCCCCAGGTCCTTAACGCATTGAACACTTGTGAGTTTAACGCTGCGTATTTCGTAATCGAACTTCTTATTTTTTGTTCCAGTTTGAAGGACCTGGCACTTGTCTACGTTAAAGGGCATCTCCCATTTATCCGACCAAGCTGAAATTTTGTGCACATCCTCTTGGAGGCTTTGCCTGTCTTCGTCAGTGTGTGAGAGAGAGAGAGAGAGAGAGAGAGAGAGAGAGAGAGAGAGAGAGAGGAATTATGCTCCTCTACAAGGCCCAGGTAAGATCCTACCTGGAGTACGGGGCTCTGACCTGGATGTCCAGCGCTACCACATACCTGCAGAGACTGGACAAGGTGGAGCGACGGGTGCAGCGACTGTTACAGGAGAACAACCCCCAGCCGCCCCCTCAGGATATTATACATCTAGACACTCTGGAGCACCGCCGGGACGTCGCTGCGCTGGTGGTGTTCCACAAGGCCCAGGTACAAGGAGTACCACACCTGGCGAGGCTGAGGCTCCCCCCGCGAGAGGCTGCGAGAGATACGAGAACGGTACTCTCCAGCCACGAGCAGGTCGGGGTGCCGAGGTCACGCGCCAGCCAGCACCAGCGGACCTTCACCTCCAGGGTGTCCCGCCTGTGGAACACATTCACTGCAGCAGGGCCAACAGTGAGGGATATGTCCACCCAGCAGGTAAAAGTGGCTGCTCACAGGTGGCGAAGAACATGCCCCACACCACTAGTGATGCTAAATACACAGTGAACAAGTGTAAAGGGCTTTTGAAATAATGCACAATAAAAAGTGACATTTTAAACCCTGAAAAGTGCACACTGAAACATATGCTACTCGAACGATCGCATAAAGTGTCGTCGACAAAAACAAATATGTTGTGTACTATAGATTCGTCAGTTTAAATAAAAGAGAGAGAGAGAGAGAGAGAGAGAGAACGTGGAGTGGACGAACCGTATACAAGTGTTGCGAACAGGGTATACTGGGTTTCATCTCAAGGAGCGTAAGCAATAGGAACGCTGAGGTCATCTCCAAACTCTACTTAGCTCTAGTTAGACCTCACCTAGATTACGCGGTCCAGTTCTGGTCACCCTACTATAGAATGGATATCAAGATGTTAGAATCTGTACAGAGAAGGATGACAAAAATGATTCAGGGTGTGAGAAACTTGCCCTATGAGGATAGACTTAAGCATTTAAATCTACACTCTCTAGAAAGGCGAAGGTTGCGAGGAGACCTTATCGAGGTCTATAAATCGATGAAGGGCTTTAATAAAGGGGATGTAAACAGGGTTCTGGTAGTAAAGGAGCCAGGTAGAACACGTATCAATGGTCTCAAGTTAGATAAATTCAGATTCAGCAAAGACATTGGCAAGAACTGGTTCACAAATAGAATGGTGGATGAGTGGAACAGGCTTGACAGTTATGTTGTGGTGCCAATACCATAGATACATTCAAGAAGAGACTGGATAAATTCATGGATAGTGAGGTAAGGTGGTGTTAGGATAACAGGAGCTGCCGTGTATAGGCCGACCAGCCTCTTGCAGACTCCTTACGTTCTTATGTTAAATCACAGCAACCCTCAAATGAAGAGCTTTTTTAATAAACACACTAAGTCCTGACCAGCACCACGCCGCTCCCCTGAAGAACAAGGTGTATACTCGCTGCATCCCGCCAGCCCTAACACATGACTCAGACACTTGGCGCCGCACGTAATAATACTTAGACAAAGCTAAGAACCGCACAGAGAAGAATGGAGAGAAAGATGCTGGGTATAACATGGAGACAGATAGATAGAGAGATAGATGTGGAGATAGAGAAGATAAGAGAAGAGAAGAAGAAAACAAGAAGAGATTGAGATATAGAGAGATAGATAGATATGGAGATGGAGATGGAGAAGAAAAGAAGAAAACAAGAAGAGAGAGAGAGAGAGAGAGAGAGAGAGAGAGAGAGAGAGAGAGACTGACAGACAGACAGACAGAGAGAGAAAAATGGATTATGAAACAAACAAAAAAAAAAGAAAATCTAACAACAAACAATAAAGAGAAATGGACTCGGCCTGACACACCACGGAGAACTGACATCAGGAGGACAGCCAACGCAACAGTGACAACCCAGAACATGTACAAGTCAGGGCGGGCAGAGAGCGAGCAGGTGGAGAGATTACATGAGAGTGGACCATTTGCCGGAGCAGGATGGAGTACACTAACATCAAACAGAAAAAAGGTAGAGGAATAGACAATTGAGAAAGGCCTTTGTAATAGACTAGTAATAGCTTAAGATGGTGAAGATTAGAGGTTTGCAGTTACTTAAGTTCGAGCATTTGCCGGAGCAGGATGGCGTAATCTAACATCAAACAGAGCAAGGTGAAGGAATAGAGATGGACCATCTAGAAAGACCTCTGTTCTGCCGTAGACTGACGATATGAAGTTTACAGTGTCAATCCCTAAAGTTAGAGCATTTGCCAGAGCAGGATGAAGAAGTCTAACATAGAAACATAGAAACATAGAAACCTAACATAGAAAGGTGGAGGACGTTGGGAAAGGCCTTTGTTTTGTATTGGACTAGCAAGGCCTTAAGATGAAGATTAGATTAAGTTTGAGTATTTGCCAAACCACGATGGAGTATAATATCAGAGAAAGGTGGAGGACGTTGGGAAAGGCCTTTGTTCTGCAGTAGACTAGCAATGCCTGAAGATGAAGATTATATTAAGTTAAGAGTATTTGCCAAAGCACGATGGAGTAATATATCAAACAGAGAGGGGTGGAGGACGTTGGGAAAGGCCTCTATGCTGC
This sequence comes from Eriocheir sinensis, assembly GCF_024679095.1. Classification (NCBI taxonomy): domain Eukaryota; kingdom Metazoa; phylum Arthropoda; class Malacostraca; order Decapoda; family Varunidae; genus Eriocheir; species Eriocheir sinensis. Next base: position 127,345 of record NW_026112204.1, on the reverse strand, counting down.
AGTGGACTAGTAATGACTGAAGATTATGAAGGCCAGAGTGGGGTTAGGTTAGGTTAGGTGGGGTTAGGAGAGGTGGAGGACGTTGGGAAAGGCCTCTATGCTGCAGTGGACTAGAAATGGGTGAAGATTATGAAGATCAGATTGAATAGTGACATTAGGTGGGGTCAGGTTCACGGGAGCTGCCTTGTATACGCCCACCGGCCTCTCGCAGACTCCTTGGTTAGTATTGGCAGACACTTCCCTCACACCAACTATTTCCAAAGGCCAAAAAGGGGATCAATTGGGTTCTCATGAGAGTGTTTTCAGGTTCATGGTACAGAAGAAGAATCAAACTACTACTAGGACCATTAAAATACTCCTGGAAATACCGAAAACTCATACGAAAACCGTGTCAAGTATGTGAGCTCGGGCGCCGAAATGGGTTAAGATTCGTTTTAGTACCGTGCCAGTATCTCATTACCTACTTTATGAAACATCAGTATCTCTTCATATATCTTTTCTCCAAACCTTCAAAAGTCATGGAAACGCTCTCAAAATCCAATTCAGGGACTCTTTTTTGCTATTGAAAATAGGGGATAATGTTTACGAAAGCGCGTCGCCTCCTCTGGCGGCAGCTGCGACACTGCAGCTGGTGTTGCGAGAAATACGTCCTCGCCGAAATAAGTCACATATACATGTCGGGGGGTCCTGGCTAGAAGGGGGGTCAAGGGGCGCAGCCCCCGTTAGTAAGTCGTAAAGTTCGGATGGAGTAGTTTAACTATGCTCCCCGACCCTAAACCCTTGCGAGCTATTTCACGGTTGCGGCGACTGCAGCGTCGCCGCGGCCGTCGCCAGAGGAGGCGACGCGCTTTCCTAAACATACAGCACGTTTGTAAGCTCACTTACCCTCTTCTAGGTTCTTAAGCTCCCCAACCGAACACAAAACGACGAAAATTCCTTGTTTAGTTTTTTTCACATTTGTTACCTTTTATGCCCTTGAACTGACAACTCTGCTGTAAGGAAAAAAATATATATAAGAAATTTTTCGTCGTGTTTTGTGTTCGGTTGGGGAGCTAAACGTGCTGTACTGGACTAGACTGGCCCTTAACATCAGGTTCTTTGTTTTCTACCTTTTATTTGCATTATATTCGTCACACATGAGTCATCCCTTTACTTTTAGTTGTTGTTGTTTTCATGGGAACCCTGGAGCCTAGATTTAGGTCAGATGAGAGTGTGACGTCATCATGCTGTGCGTGGAACGACTGTGTATTCTTGTAGTATTTCCACGAGAAACTATATAGAGGTGTACAGATAGAACCTAGAAGAGGGTAAGTGGAGGAAGAAAAGGAGGAAGAGGAAGCAGCGGAAGAGGTGGAGAAGACTTTAATCCAGACCCAATAATTCGTAGATAAAACTTTCTTCTCATAAGGATTGAACCCCATTTTGCTTCCCCATCTCTTTCATAACATTTACCCGTTCAGTCATTTTTCCGACATACTCATAGAATAAGTTCCGCACAATGGCAATATAAATAAAAAAGCTGCATGCTGAACTTTCATCAACATCAAATGAAACTCCTATGATGTGAAAACTCAATGAATCAATGAAAGAAAAGAAAAAAAGAGAAAAAGCACTTGATGGCAGCTATTTTTTTCGTGTGTTTGTGTTAGGAGAAGTGGTGGACAGACTTTTTGTGTGTCATTGTTTTACCTTTGAGCTGCTTCCTGTGATGCGAAAATAAACAGATAAATGGGAGAGAAAAGAATAGAAAAAGCACATTATGGTGACTGTTTTCTGATGGTGGGAGAAGTGGTTATCGTTTTTTGTGTGTGTGCTGTGTGTTAACGTTTGCCTGCTATGATGCGAAAATAAATATATAAATGGGAGAGAAAAAAAAAGAAAACAACACATGATGGTGAGTGTTTTCTGATTGTGGGAGAAGTGGTTGGTGTTTTTTTAGTGAGTGTGTTTTGTTTTGTCTTTGAGCCGCCTCCTGTGATGCCAAGAAATGAATAAATAATTAACAGTGCATATCCTTAACCAAACAAGAGGACACTCGACTTATACATGACAACTCCTAGGCCGGTATTCTCAGACGCTTCTGTCTCTCATACCAACTTTTTCCACAGGGGTCAAAGCAGATCAGCCTGATTCTCATGAGTGTTTTTTTAGGTCCATAGTACAGATAGGAGGTCAGACTACCACCAGGGTCATTAAACTACCCCTGGCAATACCCACAACGCCTACGAAAGCTGTGTGTGCGTCTGTGTGTGTGTGTGTGTGTGTGTGTGTGTGTAGAGAGAGAGAGAGAGAGAGAGAGAGAGAGAAAAATTAATAAATAAATTCATAGATGGAGAGCAAGGATGAAAGAAAGGGAGAAATAGAATGAAACAGAAGAAAAATAAAGAGACAGACGACTAAAGAGAAGTGGGCCCCGATGCGAATGTTAGGAAACTCTAGCGGGCCGTCCTCGTGAGCGTCAGCACTCTCACTGGTGTTTTCTCTCGGCAGGTGTGTGGGTGCAATGTACACCTGAATGATGTTAATTGGTGAACAGCTTCCTACCAAGTAAAATCAATCCATCAATCAATCAGAGAAGGAAAATATAATAAAAAAGAAAAATTGGAATGAGAAAGAAAAGGGAAACGGATGCTGCGTCGCAAGCCGTCGCGAGTATTCCTTTGGATGCTTGTGCACGTTTCCCAGGCCCGTCGGTCTTCCATCCCTGAACCGATAAACGCGGTGACCGGCGCCTTCACAGTAATTATGATTAATTTTATAATCCAGTCTGGTAGTTTTAAGAAGCGAGTTCTTGCATCCTCGCCTCGGCGGGGGTGTGGAGCGCCAGCGAGCCCAAGGTCTCCCTGGCGAGCATGCCAGGAATGCAGGGCTCCAGGCAGGGCTCCTCGGCGTCCCTCGGGGCCCCGATGGAGGTGCCGGAGATCTTCCGGCTACAAACCCGGGCAGGTGGAGGTCGTTAGCCGTGGTAGGCAATCTGCCTAGGAGAGCAAACTCTATACAAACCCGGGCAGGTGAGGCTCGTTAGCCGTGGTAGGCAATTCACCTAGGAGAGCAAACTCTATACAAACCCGGGCAGGTGGAGGTCGTTAGCCGTGGGAGGCAATTCACCTAGGAGAGCAAACTCTATACAAACCCGGGCAGGTGGAGGTCGTTAGCCGTAGTAGGCAATTCACCTAGGAGAGCAAACTCTATACAAACCCGGGCAGGTGGAGGTCGTTAGCCGTGGAGGCAATTCACCTAGGAGAGCAAACTCGAACAATAAACCCGGGCAGGTGGAGGTCGTTAGCCGTGGTAGGCAATTCACCTGGGAGGCAAACTCGAACAATAAACCCGGGCAGGTGGAGGTCGTTAGCCGTGGTAGGCAATTCACCTGGGAGAGCAAACTCGAACAATAAACCCGGGCAGGTGGAGGTCGTTAGCCGTGGGAGGCAATTCACCTGGGAGAGCAAACTCCGACAATAAACCCGGGCAGGTGGAGGTCGTTAGCCGTGGGAGGCAATTCACCTGGGAGAGCAAACTCCGAACAAACCCGGGCAGGTGGAGGTCGTTAGCCGTGGGGGCAATTCACCTGGAGAGCAAACTCTAAACAAACCCGGGCAGGTGGAGGTCGTTAGCCGTGGGGGCAATTCACCTAGGAGAGCAAACTCTAAACAAACCCGGGCAGGTGGAGGTCGTTAGCCGTGGTAGGCAATTCACCTAGGAGAGCAAACTCTAAACAAACCCGGGCAGGTGAGGCTCGTAAGCCGTGGTAGGCAATACACCTAGGAGAGCAAACTCCCAACAAACCCGCGCAGGTGCTGGTCGTGAGCCGTGGGAGGCAATTCACCTGGGAGAGCAAACTCTAAACAAACCCGGGCAGGTGAGGTCGTTAGCCGTGGGAGGCAGTTCACCTGGGAGAGCAAACTCCGAACAACAAACCCGGGCAGGTGGAGCTCGTCAGCCGTGGTAGGCAATCTTCCTGGAGAGCAAACTCGAACAACAAACCCGGGCAGGTGGAGCTCGTCAGCCGTGGTAGGCAATCTTCCTAGGAGAGCAAACTCCGAACAATAAACCCGGGCAGGTGGAGCTCGTCAGCCGTGGTAGGCAGTCTGCCTAGGAGAGCAAACTCCGAACAATAAACCCGGGCAGGTGGAGCTCGTCAGCCGTGGTAGGCAGTCTGCCTGGGAGGCAAACTCGAACAATAAACCCGGGCAGGTGGAGGTCGTCAGCCGTGGTAGGCAATCTTCCTAGGAGCAAACTCCGAACAATAAACCCGGGCAGGTGGAGCTCGTCAGCCGTGGTAGGCAATCTTCCTAGGAGAGCAAACTCCGAACAATAAACCCGGGCAGGTGGAGCTCGTCAGCCGTGGTAGGCAATCTTCCTAGGAGAGCAAACTCCGAACAATAAACCCGGGCAGGTGGAGGTCGTCAGCCGTGGTAGGCAATCTTCCTAGGAGAGCAAACTCCGAACAATAAACCCGGGCAGGTGGAGGTCGTCAGCCGTGGTAGGCAATCTTCCTAGGAGAGCAAACTCCGAACAATAAACCCGGGCAGGTGGAGCTCGTCAGCCGTGGTAGGCAGTCTGCCTAGGAGAGCAAACTCTAAACAAACCCGGGCAGGTGGAGGTCGTCAACCGTGGTAGGCAATCTACCTAGGAGAGCAAACTCTAAATAAACCCGGGCTTGTGGTGCTCGTTATACTGTCGTAGACAATCCACGCGATGGGAACACCAAAGAAAAGGAAAATAAAAAAGAACACCAGAAAAATGGAAAATACAGAAACGAAACATCAAGAAAAGAAACAAAAAGATCATCCACCTTTAGGCCCTAACATCGCCAAAATTATGGGTGGGTCTCTTCTGGGGAGAAAGCGGCTCACCCAGACCAAAGAACATCAACAAGGGATGATATAGAAAAGAACACCAAAAAAATATGGAAAAAGAACAGAAAAAACATCGAAAAAGAAAAGCAACAGAAATAAATGAGCAACATCGAGAAAAGAGAAATACAAAGAAACATCATCCACCTTTCATTTAAATAACATCTCCAAAATTATGGATGGGTCTCTTCTGGGATGAAAGCGGCTCATCCAGACCAACGAACATCAACAAAAGGATGATGGGAAAAATAACAACAAAAAACATCAAAAAGAAGTAAAAAGAAAAAGAACAGGAAAACATCGAAAAAGAAAACAAAAGCAATAAAAAGAACGAAAAACACGACATCAAGAAAATAAAATAAAACAAACATCATCCACCTTTCGGCCCTAACAACATCTCCAAAATTATGGGTGGGTCTCTTCTGGGAGGAAAGCGGCTCACCCAGACCAACGAACATCAACAAAAGGATGATAGGAAAAAAGAACACCAAAAAAGAACATAAAGAAAGAAAAACAACAGCAAGAAAACACAAAGGAAAAAAGAAAGAAAAAGAAAAGAAAAAGAAAACAAATAGAAAAAAGAAAAAGAAAAGGAAAAAGAAAAAAACAAAATTACAACAAAAAAAAAAATAAACAAAATAATATAAATAAATAAATAAATAAATACAGAATATAGTAAAATTAACTAACTGACTCTAACTGCTTAATTAACTATCAAACTGTCTATTTAACTAACCTACCTAACTAACGGAAATAAAGCTGTTTGACTACCCATTAACAAACAAACTAACAAACCACTTAACGATCTAACATGGATAGTGAGGTAAGGTGGGATTAGACTTACAGGAGCTGCCTTGTATAAACCAACCGGCCTCTTGCAGACTCCTTACGTTCTTATGTTCGTTTACGTTTAAGAATATGGCCCTTAAACCCCATTCACACCTGTACTAATACCTGACAGGTTGGGTGACTCCTTCTACCTCTGCCTGTTTCCTCTCCTGCTACTGTCTCCGCTATCAGCACACAATCTTCCCTCAACCATAAAACCCACACCTAACCTAACCTAACCTTCCTGTATACTCCATTCACACCTGTGCTAATACCTGGCTGGTTGGGTGACTCCTTCTACCTCTGCCTGCCTTCCCTCCTGTTACTCTCTCCGCTATAAGCACAAATCTTCCCTCCCCCATAAAACCTACACCTAACCTAACCTTCCTGTATACCCCTTTCACACCTGTACTAATACCTGGCTGGTTGGGTGACTTCTACATCTGCCTGCCGCCCTCCTGTTACTGTCTCCGCTATCAGCACACAATCTTCCCTCAATCATAAAACCCACACCTAACCTAACCTAACCTTCCTAACCTAACCTTACTGTATACCCTTTCATACTTGTGCTAATACATGACTGGCTCACTTCCCTACATTCAACCACTAACACCTCCAACCCCCCCCGCTCCCATCATAAACACGCATAAAACTATCAAACCCTCATTTAAAACAATATATCAAACACTCACAAGAAAAAAACACCAGGACGCAACACTGTATAAGGCAAAGATGACGGTGGGAAGAGGGGTGAAGGTGTGTGGGGGGAGGGGGGGGGGGAGGTCACACAATAACCTACGCATTACCCCTCCGTCCCCTTGGCCCGTGACCCCGCGCAGGTAACAGCAGACCCCCTCAGCCGGCGACACAGGACCGATTGTGACACGCAGGTTACCTCATTTTACCTTTTCCAGGCACACCCATTTCACTGACCCACGCGTGAGGAGGAGGAGGAGGAGGAGGAGGAGGATAAAACAGCAAAGGAAAAAGACGACGAGGTGGAGGTCAAGAAAGGGGAGCTAGCGAGAGGGAGAAAAAGGAGGAGGAGGAGGAGGAGGAGGAGGAGAAACTCAACGTGGAGGGTAAGGTAGTGTAGGCTGCGGGGTCAGCTAAGCTCCGCACCATTATGCCCTATTTTCAGGAGTAAAAAAAAAGTCCTTGAATTGGATTTTCAGTGTTTCCATGACTGTTGAAGGTTTGTACAAAAGATATATGAAGAGATACTGATGTTTCATAAAGTAGATTATGAGATACTGGCACGGACCTAAAACGAATCTTTACCTCGAAATGTTTAAGAATATGGCCCCTTATGTTCTTACGAGTATAGAGGTTTTGCAGTGACGTCACGAAATAGCGTCGTCTGCACCTTGTGCGTCGTCTGCAAACCCTCTGGTGGTCCCCTCCCCAGCAGAGCGAGCGGACGCACCACGTGTGCCCCATCCCTAAGTCACTACCCGCGGGCAAATGGCAGGACCTTCAGCATCATTTGTGTTAAGTGATTACGCGAAATCGCTTGAGAATGCTGCGAAGCTAAGATACATCGAACAAATCAGTGCTTTTGGAGGAGGAGACTGGTAGACTGGCTGTCTAGCTGCCTGGCTGGCTGGTTGACTGGTGGGTTGACTGGTTGCCTGGTGGGTTAATTGGCTGGCTGATTGGTAAGCTGACTGTCTGTCTAACAGACCGACTGGATGGCTGATTGGTTCATTGGATGACTGACTGGGTGGTTGACTGACTGGCTGATTGGTTAACTGGCTGGCTGATTGACTGGCTGATTGGTTGGTTAGCTGACTGTCTGGCTGGTCGGTTGACTAGCTGTCCCTCTGCCTGGCCGATCTCCTGTTGCTGACCAGTGATACCCAGGTAGGCAGCACAGGCAGGCAAACAGGAGAGGGCAAGTGACGACAGGTGAGGGCAGGTGACGGCAAGTCACCTTACACTACGCGCTCTTGGTCACTTCCCTGCGTACACTTATATACTCCACCCGGCACTGAGCTCTGTCCCTCTCTGCACTTTGCCTCCACTGAGTTTCCTTTCCTATTTTCTTCCCCTGCTTGAGCGCCGGCATGCGTGTTTACCTCCGCCAGCTCATGTAAATCCCGTTCCAGAGTAATCCCCCGCCACATAATAAGCTAGGGGACCCGGGACAATACCTAAATGAGTGTTAGCTCATGTAATAATCTGATGTCTTCCCTGTAATATATCTTTGACAAATTGAGCACTGCAGAGTCGAGATGAAGCAGACGGCCGCCAGTTCTCCCTCCTCATAGCTGTTATCCACTTCCCCCGCTGACATGATTTCATTATTCAAGAAATAGACCGTGGAAAAAACCGCGGGAGTCCCCGCCATTTTGATTGAGAGAGCGGGAAGATGCATCACTAGAAGGCGGGAGCAGAGCGCTATTTCAAATCATATTCGTTATTACTGCCATAGCTGAGCTATGTGTGGGATGCATGACCCACTATTACCTAGTGCATGTGTTAGGTTATCAATAATGAATAATAATCCATAGCCGTAGGGCGTTTAGCATAGGTGTAATGCAGAAAAAACGAGATGTCAGTGTGGCGAGAGCTGGCATCTTGACCGCGGCCGGGGCGCTGAGCCTTGTGGGTCTTGCCGCTCCCCGCAGCATTCTTCCACCCAGACTCCAACGAGACTAGACGTCCCTCTACTTGTTACTTGTTACTTGTGTTTCTTATTTATCTGGTCCCACTTCCGCCGAAGCGCTCTGCAGGACCCACATATTTTAATTAATTAAATTTTCAATATTGATCACAACTTATATGCCATGTTAATTGTCAATGTTTCCATGTCAAAGCAGTCAGAGAACAGAAAAGTTTTTAGTTCTTTCTTAAATTTGGAGAGATCCTTTGTTCTTTTAATGTCAGGAGGGAACTTATTGTACAGTCTTGGGGCGGCAGAACTGAAAGCGCGCAATCCAACATTTGAAGAGTACCGCGGTTCATGAAGTGTGATTCCAGAAGTGGCTCGGCGAGTGTTAATGCCTTCACCTGGCTGTATTTCGTGTAATAATTATCTCAAATACGGTGGACGGCCAGTAATCAAAGCTTGGTGTGTCAAAACACATAACTTAAATACTATCCTTGCTTTTATTGGCAACCAGTGGAGCTCTATCAGAACAGGAGTAATTCTCTCTCGTGGTGGAATTCCTTTGATTAATCTCTTTCTAATCACTGTCCCTGTTGCGCTAGACATATCGAAAGCCTTCGATAGAGTCTGGCACAAGTCTTTGCTTTCTAAACTGCCCTCTTTCGGATTCTGTCCCTCTCTCTGTTCCTTTTTCTCGTTTCCTCTCCGGCCGTTCTATCTCTGCGGTGGTAGACGGTCACCGTTCTTCCCCTAAACCTATCAACAGTGGTGTTCCACAGGGCTCTGTCCTATCACCCACTCTCTTCCTGTTATTCATCAATGATCTTCTTTCCATAACAGACTGTCCTGTCCACTCATACGCCGACGACTCCACTCTGCATTATTCAACTTCTTTCAATAGAAGACCCTCTCAACAGGAAGTACACGACTCCAGACTGGAGGCTGCAGAACGCTTAAACTCAGACATTGCTATCATTTCCGATTGGGGCATAAGGAACCTTGTGTCCCTCACTGCCTCAAAAACTCAATTTTTCCACCGATCAACTCGACACTATCTTCCAAACACCTATCTCCTTTTCTTCGACAACACTGAGCTATCACCATCTTCAACGCTAAACATCCTCGGTCTATCCTTAACTCAAAATCTCATCTGGAAACTTTACATTTCTCTCGCTAAATCAGCTTCCTCGAGGTTGGGCGTTTTGTATCGCCTCCGCTAGTTCTTCTCCCTGCGCAGTTGCTATCCATATACAGGGGCCTTGTCCGCCTTCGTATAGAGTATGCATCTCACGTGTGGGGGGGCTCCACTCACACAATTATTCTGGACAGAGTGGAGTCTAAGGCTCTTCGTCTCATCAGCTCTCCTCCTCCTACTGATAGTCTTTTACCTCTTAAATTCCGTCGCGATGTTGCCTCTCTTTCTATCTTCTATCAATATTTCCACGCTGACTGCTCTTCTGAACTTGCTAACTGCATGCCTCCCCCCCTCCCGCGGCCCCGCTGCACACGACTTTCTACTCATGCTCATCCCTATACTGTCCAAACCCCTTATGCAAGAGTTAACCAGCATCATCACTCTTTCATCCCTCACGCTGGTAAACTTTGGAACAATCTTCCTTCATCTGTATTTCCTCCTGCCTACGACTTGAACTCTTTCAAGAGAAGGGTATCAGGACACCTCTCCTCCCGAAATTGACCTCTCTTTCGGCCACCTCTAATGATTATTTTTTTAGGAGCAGTGAGTAGCGGGCTTTTTTTTTTATTATTGTTTCCTTTTCGGTGTGTGCCCTTGAGCTGCCTCCTTTGTTGTAAAAAAAAAAAAAATCTCGCTGCTCTATTTAAGACCATCTGTAATTTCCTTAATTGGAGCTTTGGCAGGTTATAGTAGATTGAGTTGCAATAATCCACTCGTGATATGATATTGTTAAACATCAATTTCTTGATAGAATCTTCATCCAGGTATTTCTTGATAAAAGCAATATTTCTAAGGTGATATCCGGCAATCCTTACGACATTATTTATCTGACATTTCAGTGTCAAATTGGAATCCAACAACACTCCTAAGTCACGAACACTTTCAACAATATGAATTTCATTACCACTTATTCTCTTGCATTCTCTAGAAGGGCGGAAGTTAGTCGTTAATAGATGAGGGATGACAGCTAATAAGAAGGGCTTTAATAAAGGGTTTTTTTGAAGGTTTTGTTTAGGACACGGAAGAGATAGGACAAACTGGATGGGTATCAAATTCAACAGGATAATAACAGGGGACCTTTTTACAGTGGTTGCTAATTGGAGTGGAATAGGCTTATGGAATAAAATAGTGATTCATGTGGTGAGTTGTCATACAAAAATCAATCAAAAAAATTCATGGACAGCGATATTAGGGGTAGTTGTTAGTACAGGGATACACACAGGAAAGGCTACAAGAGCTGGGCCTACCGCCTCTTGTGAACTCCTGCGTTCCTGCGTTCTTATGTTCTTATGTTCTTATAGTCATGTTACCGTCACCAAAATAACGTAGAGTGTCCTTCTTCCCCACAAGCATGAATTCAGTCTTATCATCGTTTAATTTCAATTGCTTATAATGCATCCAATCCTTGACTGAATTAATAACACTATTGATCTTAGCACTTGTATTTTCAATATCAGTGATGGAAAAGTAGAACTGGGTGTCATCAGCAAATAACTTGAATCCTACACCATGTTGTTGTAGTATCCTGGATAAACTAATCGTGTATATACAAAAAAAAAATAGGTCCCAGCACACTTCCTTGTGGAACTCCTCTTGTCAGAGCTTCATATGAAGAAAAACATTTTCCAATTTGCACACAATAACTTCTGGTTTGTAAATAACTCTCAAGATACTTTAACGCATTGTCTACCACTCCAATGTTCCTTAAGTCTTTTATAAGCAATTCATGAACAACCGTATCAAATGCTGCACTAAGATCTAGAAGAACCAATATAGCACAATTACCCCCATCCATCATTTCTAGTAAATCATTAACAACAGAATAAAAAGTAGTCTCAGTAGAAAGTATTGGCCTATATGCAGACTGACTATCAGGCAAGACATGGACCTTCTCCAAGTGTTCCATCAACTGCTCAATAATTGCATATTCTAATAACTTAGACAAAAAAGGCAAATTTGATACTGGTCTATAAGAGCTTACATTTTGATAATCAAGTTTTCCCTTTAAGACTGGTTTTATAACAGCTCGCTTTTCAGAATCCGGAAATTTACATGAAGAAATACTAGTACTGACAATTCTTAGCACCATATCCATGAAACTAGGAAAATTATCTGCATCCATGATATCCAATACAGGCAATGGGTCACTGGCACAATATGTTTTCTTAGCTTTCTTGAAAAGTCGAACAAGATCATCCTTCCTAATGATTTTAAAACACTGCAATCTACAATCCACCTCAACATCAGCAACAGGCATAAAAGGTATTTACACAAATTCCGATACAATATTCATAATCTTACTCTTGAAAAATTACAAAAGTTATCCGCTAAATCTTTATCACAGAAACCATCGGGAAGCTTTCTTCTCAAAGTAGTACCAGTAAGACTATTGAAAAGTTGATTTAATTTGTTCATATCTGATCCTGCCTCAAGAATTTTAGTATGATAATAGTTTCTTTTACTCCTACTTATCAAGTCATTATAGCGATTTCTCACATTTTTATAATCCTCCCAGGCCACAACAGATCCCTCATTTCTCCATTTACATTCCTTGCGTCGTTTCTCTCTTTTCAGAGTCAAAATTTCACCATTAAATCAGGGCGATCTATCCTTGACAGTAATGACCTCTAGGATCGGACACACATTGTTATATTGTGTCTTAATCACCTCATTATAAGTGTCAGTAAGACAATTCACACAATTTGATTTAAATAACAAATCATTGTGAACACACTCTCCAGTCATATCTTCATAAAAAGTCTGACTAATTTCACTGATAAATGTAGCAGCAGAGAAACCCACCTTATTCCTATAATAAATTTTCTTAGTTACCTTACATATTGACAATAGTAATTTAAATGTTATGAGCCTGTGAACTGGGGAAATAGTAAATTCATGTTCAACATCTACCCTACCTATGAGATTGTTTACATCATCACTAATGACTAAGTCTAACACATGGCCAGTTGATGAAGTTACTGTGCTCACCTTGTTTGACAACTGATAAGATTCAAGAAGCTCACAGAAAGAAACTGTGTTATGGTTTTCATGAGCATCCATTCATATATTGAAGTTACCAACAATAAAAACTTTAAAAGAAACCATATCAATTGAGTCCAACAATGCACCAAATTCATCAAAGAAGAGATTAACACTTGACCAAGGTGGCCTATATATAACAAGGTATGCTACCCACTGGTTTTGATGCTTAAAACTAACCTCAATATATTCAAAACTTGATACTTTCACTCGTGTCAACACCCTCAGGTGAGAAAAAAATATTCGACAAGAAAATGCCTACACCACCCCCTCGTCTGCCCTCTCTGGGGCTATGAAAGAAAGTGTGAGTAGCAGGTGTCATCTCAGTAATTCTACTTGTGTCATGCTCATTCAACCAAGTCTCAGAAATAGCTAAAATATCAAGTGATTGCTCATTTAACATTTCCCTAATTTGAATACTCTTGTTACCCACAGATTGAATATTAACAAAAGCACAATTTAAATATTCAATAGTAGACCTAGACCATACTTTAAATATTCAATAGTAGACCTAGACCACACTTTAAATATTCAATAGTAGACCTAGACCACACTTTAAATATTCAATAGTAGACCTAGACCACACTTTAAATATTCAATAGCAGACCTAGACCACAATTCAAATATTCAATAGTAGACCTAGACTACAATTCAAATATTCAATAGTAGACCTGGAGCACAATTTAAATATTCAATAGTAGACCTAGACCACACTTTAAATATTCAACAGTAGACCTCACCATCCTTCCGTGCCACGTGTCCGTCGTGGTGGTTTACCTGCCTTTGTAGTATCCACAAGTCAGGGTGATTGTGTACTGCAAGGCGAGGGAAGCATTTGGAAGGTCGAGAGGCGGCGTGTTGCAGAGAGGAACGAGAGAGGACTGAAGGAAGACTCCAAGACTCCAGACCACGAGGTAGACCAGGTGTGGTTTCGGCTTCGCCCATCTCCAGCTAAGTACATATTTTGCTAAGGATGTTTTAAGATAGTTAGCTAGGTAGATGTGTGCCTGGAATTAGCTTATTCCTTATTTTCCAGCGAGTTTCTTTGTTGCTGTAAATAAACTTGAGAGCAGGTTCATTTGGCCTTTGTTTGTCCTATGGGACAAATAATAAAGACGAGAAGGGGCTGTGAGTCTGAGAACTCAATTTTCAGATACTTTATTATTTTTTTTTTTTTTTGCTGCGAATTTTTTCGAGATCTCAAGAAGTCCAGACCTTTCAAGAACCCCACACCCGCTCTACTGGATTCGCTGGAAATCTATAAAATGACACAGCATCTCTCCCGTGTCGGTTAGAACATCCAACCACACAGCATACGTATCCCATGACGAACACAGAGTACTTGTGCTGCAGGTTCTGCAGCCGCCACTAAGGTTTGCTTTGATAACTGACCACCAAGATGGACGTGCAGGCCCGCGCGACCCCCGCACCCCCACTAATGACGTCAGCTGCAAAACCTCTATTGCATTCACTAAGTCTTCCCGATCGTTCTTAGGGGCTGAACAAGGAAGCAGAGGCGAGGTGATTTAGTTCGGGTCAAGGTGAGGCTGCAGGTTCTTAAGAGGCTTACGTGATGGTGCAGAAAGTCATGGAAGGAACGTCTTTCAGGTTTAAGATCTAAAGGTTATTCACATCATTCGGTAACTCAGCAAATACTCGTCTGTGTGTGTGTGTGTGTGTGTGTGTGTGTGTGTGTGTGTGTGTGTGTGTGTGTGTGGAGGCGGGTGAATATGTGTGTATGTCTGGGGGGGAAGACGGGGTACGTGTATGTGTGTGTGTGTGTGTGTGTGTGTGTGTGTGTGTGTGTGTGTGTGTGTGTGTGTGTGTGTGTGTCTAAGCCATCTATCTATATTTATCTATCTGCACATTACGTCGATATCTGAATCTTTTTATCTATCTTTCCATCAGCCTATTATTCTATGTATTTCTATCAGTCTATGAGATGGAAGAGGCAGGAATTGGTTGTTTTTTTGTGGGTGTCATCACTAAAAATTATTATCCAAGCTTATGACGATTAAAAAATGAACAAAAAATTGCAAATATTAACCTCGCCCTGATCCTCTTGTTTCAATCACATGCAGAAGAAGAGCTAAGTTATTAAGCAATAGAAACTCCACCAGTAAACGCAAGAAAGTGTAAATACTGACCTCTTCCTGATGCTCAATTTCTAACATGTACAGAGAAATCTTGGGTCAGCACTGTCAGACCCTTCCACACCTCATCAACAATTTCCAAAGGCCAAGGAGGCAAATCAGGTTCTAATGATTGTTTTTATGTTTCTTGGTACAGAGGAATGGCAAAACTAACACCAGGGCTTTAAAGATACCAAATGAAATGCCAAAAACTACTATTAAAACAGTGTCAAATATGTGCCTGCGCCGATATGTTTAAGAGTATGGGCCTAAGTTATTAAGCAAGACAGTTCGCGAGTGACGGTTCAGTAACTCCTGCTACTCTTCCTATTCCTCCGCCTCTTCAGCCCACGTGCCGCGCCGCTAAAGCCTCTGAGCCACGGTTTTACACTCGTAAAACTCAGCGTGATCAAAGCGGACACCTACTGTTTGATATCTATTCTTTGTTCCTGTCATTACAAGCGAGTCAGTACAGCCGCCGGCATCACAGTGAGCACGGCGGGATATTATTCATCAAGGGGCTGAATTCCGCGAACTTTAATGGATTATACACACACACACACACACACACACACACACACACACACACACACACACACACACACACACACATACACAGTAGCACATCACGCCACACGTTTCATAACTAAGCGAATCCAGTCAAAGCAAACTTAATTAAAATTATTTCTTTGTGAAGAGTGGAACAGACGCGCCCTCGCCCCGGTGAAAAAACGTGGGCGGAGTGGTTACCCCCGCGACAATTATCCGCGGCAATAACAGTCTGCTTTCGCGGTGTGAGGCGTTCTGTGCTTCTGTGAACTGCTGCTGTACTGGAGGACTACAAAACCAGGAGGATTACCCTGCCTTCTACTACAGACCGCTAAGTGTTCTGATTTAGTATTTACGTAGTTAGATAGTGATCCACAGTTACTCCTAGGACAAGTGTATTAAGCTCCCCACATCTACACTAAATTCAGCATTCTTTCACGCCAACCCAGTGCTACACGGTTTTATATTGCTTTTGTGTTTTCTTCTCCTTCTATTATTAGGATACTTTACTGTGCTGTGATAATAGGACTACGTGAATCAGGCGCGCCAAGCTACGTTAATTTCATAGTCCACACAAAACGCTAGATAATCCACTTTCCGCGCAAACCTAGTGAACACAGTTATTATCTTCTTTACATAAGTGATTTCTCAATATATTAATATTGGCCTATGTTTTGTCTTGGTGGGTAGAAATAACCGCGCCTTTTTACCCGAGACACACCCTTTTCCCCGGGGAATTGACCTGACTGCGACCTCACAGCAGCTGTTGGTTTGTTTTCCTAGATACACATTTTTGACCTGACGACCTCACCGCAGCTGCGTACTTTGTTATCGTCTTAACGCGCCTAATTGTTTCCGTCTTGCCTCGCCCATATCTTCACCATGACGTCCCTCAAGCGTTGTTCTGGGTGTGGCCTTCACGCTCCAGCCAACAGGTACTTACTTTCTTTCCAAGGACGTTTGTGGGTTCTGCGTTAAGACTCAAAGGATGATCAGAGGATCATAGAGTTAGAGAATAGGGTTACGACTCTCTTGACCGCCGCCCAGGTACACTTTACTGGCAGTGCAGCAGCAACAAGCCCCGCCTCCTCTCCTCCCCTTCCTCTTCCTCTTCTTCCTCGTCCTCCTCCCCAGCATCTAATAATGTCTTCACCCACACACAGCCCCCTCCATCACATCCTCCCCTCCTCCTCGACCATCTCCGATCTCCCTTCCCACCTCCTTCTCCTCTTCTTCCTCCTCTTCTTCCTCCTCCTCCTCCTCCTCCTCGCCTTCCCTCTTTCCCTTCTTTCCCCTCTCCCCACCCACCCCTTGCACCCTCCTCCTCCTCTCCCTCTTTCTCCTCCTTGTCCTCCGCCTCTTCGCTCGTCCCTCCCTCCCACCTGTCCTTCACCCCCCTTCCCTCTTCCTCCTCCTCTCCTCGTCCGTCCCTCCCCCACTCCTCCTCCTCCTCCTCCTCCTCCTCCTCCTCCTCCTCCTCCTCCTCCTCCTCCCTCCTCCTCCTCCTCCTCCTCCTCCACCCCTCTCCTCCTCCTCCTATAAGTGATTTCTCAATATATTAATATTGGCCTATGTTTTGTCTTGGTGGGTAGAAATAACCGCGCCTTTTTACCAGAGACACACCCTTTTCCCCGGGGAATTGACCTGACTGCGACCTCACAGCAGCTGTTGGTTTGTTTTCCTAGATACATTTGACCTGACCACCTAACCGCAGCTGCGTACTTTGTTATCGTCTTAACGCGCCTAATTGTTTCCGTCTTGCCTAGACCATATCTTCACCATGACGTCCCTCAAGCGTTGTTCTGGGTGTAGCAACAGTAGCAGTACTTTCTTTCCAAGGACGTTTGTAGGTTCTGCGTTAAGACTCAGAAGGATGATCAGAGGATCATAGAGTTAGAGAATAGGGTTACGACTCTCGCCGCCCAGGTACACTTACTGGTTAGTGCAGCAGCAACAAGCCCCGCCTCCTCCTCCTCCCCTTCCTCTTCCTCTTCTTCCTCGTCCTCCTCCCCTCCAGTATTGTCTTAAACCACAGCCCCTCCATCCTCCTCCTCCTCCTCCTCGACCATCTCCGATCCCCTCCCACCCCTCCTTCTCCTCTTCTTCCTCCTCTTCTCTCCTCCTCCTCCTCCTCTCCCTTCCTCTTTCGTCCCCTTCTCCCTCTCCCCGCCCACCTCCTCCCCTCCCTCCCCTCCTCCCTCTTTCTCCTCCTTGTCCTCCTCCTTGTCCCTCACCGCCTCTTCTCGTCCTTCCCTTTCCCCTTCCCCCCCTCCTCCCCTCTCCTCGTCCTCCCTCCCTCCCCACTCCCTCCTCTCCCTTTCACCCTCCTCCTTCCTCCTCCTCCTCCTCCTCCTTCTCCTCCTCCTCCTCCTCCTCCTCCTCCTCCTCCTCCTCCTCCCCTCCCCCTCCTCCTCCTCCCGCTCAAATTCCCTCGCCTTCCTCTTCCGTCCCCCCTCTCCCCTCTTCCCGCCCTCTCCTCCTCCTCCTCCTCCTCTCTCCTCTTTCTCCCCTTGTCCTCCGCCTCCCAATCGTCAATCGTCCCTCCCTCCAACACCTGTCCCATACCTTCCCTTTCCCCTCTTCCTCCTCCCTCTCCTCGTCCGTTCCTCCTCCACCACCTCACCCTCCCTTTCTCCTTCTTCCTCTTCCTCCTCCTCCTCCCCCTTTCACCACCTTCCACCTCTTCCACAATTTCTCCTCGTTCTTCACAGCAGGTCCCTCTCCCTTCCCACTCTCCCCTCCCCCTTCACCCACCTCCTGGCCCTCCTTCCGACCGTCGGGTTCATGTTGTTGGTGATAGTCAGGTTCGTTATGTTGACAGGTATTTTTGCTCCAAGGATAAGAACAGGACGAGGTGTGTTTCCCAGGGGCAGGGTGGGCCATATATCAGACAGGATTGAGGCGTGTATGGCAAGCGAGGGATCGAACCCCATTGTCTTTCTCAGCTGTGGCGGAAACGACGTTTCTGGTGTGCCAAGCGAGGACCTTCTCAGGCGTTTTAGAGAATTGTTAGGCAGGATACGTGACGCTGGTGGATCGCCAGTAGTGTGGCGTCCTGCCAAGGAGGGCGTTGGCGATGGATGGCTGTCAGGGCGATAGCAGTGAACAGCAGACTTGCTGAGCACTGCAGCGCAATGGGTGGCTGTTCGTCGACAATTGGGACCTCTTCTTTGGCAACGACGCCCTCTACGCCCGTGACAGGATACACTTGACGTTCAAGGGTGTTGAGGCTCTCTCAGACTCCCTTGAGCGAGCACTTAGTACCCTGAGGATTTTTAGTATAGGCGAGGGGAGGAGTAATGGGAGCAATGGGAGGAGTAATGGGAGGGGACATCTAGCTCATAATATAACCAGGCAGCTTAGAAGTAATTCTAGAGGAGTAACAGAGGACGGGCTAAGAATCTTCTATACTAACAGCAGGAGCCTCAGAAACAAGATAGACTTACTAAGGGGTGAAGCTTGTTCAGAAAATTTTGACATAATAGCGATCACTGAGACATGGATAGACACTGCTAATAGAAATTTTAGATCAGAATTTGAAATAACGGGTTATCAGATGTTTCACAAAGACAGAAGGGGCAGAAAGGGAGGTGGAGTTGCGCTATATGTTAAAGACTCACTTAAATGTTTAGTTAACAACTCAGTCAAAACTAACATGGATTCAGAATCAGTTTGGGTGGACGTTTACAAAGGAAAGAAAAACTAACTCTAGAAGTTATATACAGGCCACCCAACCTTAACAGGCAGGACACGAGTATATTACTACAGGAGATTGGCAGGGCAGTATGAGTAGAAATGTCTGCGTAATGGGGACTTTAATTATATGAATATAGACTGGGAAGATCTAGTGGGTGACCTGGAAGCCGAGGACTTTCTTGAAGTTATACAAGATAATTTCCTTAAGCAGGTAGTTACTGAGCCTACCAGAGGAGATAACATATTAGACTTAGTCCTAACCAATAATGGGAACTTGCTACGTGAGTTGGAGGTGGGCGGAGAGTTAGGAAATAGTGATCACAGAACAGTTCGTTTTAGTTTAGACTGGGCGGTAACCCGCGAACCAAACCCAGTGTTAGTGCCAGATTTTAGAAGAGCAAACTAAGAGGGCTTCGAAGACATCTTAAAGGGAAAACTGGGATAATTTAAGGGATTCTTGAGGGCCAGAACTGCGGATTGGAGAGCCAGGAGAACCAGGTAGAAATGTCTTACAATAATTTAGTTAGAGTAATAGTAGAGGGCAAGAACAGCATATACCACAGCGAACACTTAGAAAAGAAAACAATGATCCTAAGTGGATGACTCGTGGACTAAAACACGAGATTGGGATAAAGAGAATTTATCAGAAAATAAAGAATGGGAAACACATCTCAGGGGCCGGTACGTCGAACTATCTAGATTAGTTAAGAAAAACACCAGGATAGCTAAAAGGAACTATGAGATCAAAGTAGCAAATGAGGCGAAAAGTAATCCTAAGGGCTTCTTTCAGATATATAGAACAAAAACAAGGGAGAAATTGGACCGCTGAAAACAAACACAGTTGAGCTAGTAGAAAATTACGAAAATATGAGCACATTGTTGAACGACTACTTCCTTTCAGTATTCACACAGGAGGATCGAACGACTATACCGGAAAGAGTTCAGGTGTACCAGGGCGGGGATGGCGATAAATTGAGGATATAATCATTACCAGGCAAGTAGTTCAGGATGAGATAGATAAGCTTAAGAAGAACAAGTCGCCAGGTCCTGACAGGATATTTCGAGGGTATTAAAGGAGTTAGGTGATATAATCAATGACCCACTAACCGACATCTTTAAGATGTCGGTAAATACTAACTATGTGCCGAGCCTATGGAAAGTAGCTAATGTGACGCCGATTTTTAAAAGGGGACAGGTCAGTTGCTTCAAACTATCGCCCAATTAAGCTTAACATCGGTTATAGGGAAGATGCTGGAGTCCATAATAGCCAGGAACATTCAGGGAGCATTTAGAGAAACATAAGCAATTCACGACTCGCAGCATGGGTTCACAAAAGGTAGGTCATGCCTCACCAATCTCTTGTCCTTCTAAAATAAAGTATTTGAGGCGGTTGACAGAGATGAAAATTATGATGTAATCTATCTTGATTTTAGTAAAGCGTTTGACAAAGTTCCTCACCAACGACTGTTGCTGAAATTACAGTCTCACGGAGTAGAGGTAAAGTTTTGAACTGGGTCAAGGCGTGGCTTAGCAATAGGAAGCAAGAGTGCAAATCAATGGTAAAAGATCTGACTGGGGATGTGTTACGAGTGGGGTCCCACAAGGTTCGGTATTAGGTCCACTTTTGTTTATTATTTATATCAATGACTTAGATACAGGAATTAGTAGTGATGTTAGTAAATTTGCAGATGATGCCAAGATCGGTAGAGTAATTGAGTCGGATCAGGACGCTAGTATTCTCCAAGGTGAACTCAACAGATTATATGACTGGGCGGATAAATGGCAGATGGAGTTCAATGTAGGGAGGTGCAGTATTCTGAGTGTAGGTAGGAACAACCCCTCACATAACTATTGCTTAAATGACACTCTCATAAGTAGGTCTGGGTGCGAGAGGGATTTAGGGGTCTTAGTGAGCTCTGATCTCCGTCCAAGGGCACAATGCATTCAAGCTAGAAATCGAGCTAATAGGGTACTGGGATTTATTTCAAGGAGCGTAAGCAACAGAAGCCCCGAAGTCTTCCTCAAACTATACTTAGCATTAGTTAGACCTCATCTTGACTATGCGGTTCAGTTCTGGTCACCTTACTATGGAATGGATATCAAAATGTTAGAATCGGTGCAGAGGAGAATGACTAAGATGATTCAGGGGTTGAGAAACTTGGCATACGAGGGAAGACTCAAACAGTTAAACTTGCATTCTCTAGAAAGGCGAAGGGTGCGTGGAGACATGATCGAGGTTTATAAATGGATGAAGGGCTTTAATAAGGGAGACATTCATAAGGTTTTGTTGGTAAGAGAACCGGGTAGGACACGAAGTAACGGGTTTAAACTGGATAAATTCAGATTCAACAGGGACATAGGCAAAAATTGGTTTACTAACAGGGTGGTGGATGAGTGGAATAGGCTTAGCAGTCATGTGGTGAGTGCCAATACAATTGTCACATTCAAAAATAGACTAGATAAATTCATGGACAGCGATATTAGGTGGGGTCAGATACACGGGAGCTTAGGGTCAAAGGAGCTGCCTCGTACAGGCCTATCGGCCTCTTGTAGACTCCTGCGTTCTTATGTTCTTATGTTCTTATGTAGCGAAAGGTAGATCAGAGGAAATTGTAGACAAATATAGGAAATTTGTCGGAAAACTAAGAGAAAGCAAGAGACGTTCTGTAGTGTGGTTTGCTCCCCCGCCATGATGTTAACTCCCTCATTCTCAGTAGAATGCTGGGGATTAACGAACGTGTCAGGGATTTGTGAAGTAGTAAGGGAGTCATGTTTGTGGACGTATGGGATCATTTTATTCATGACAGAAGCCTGTTTGCTAACGATGGCCTTCATCTAAATTGTGTGGGCAAGGCGAGGCTAGGCAGAGTGTTAGATGAGGAAATTTCGAAAGAGGTAAGACAGGTGCAGCAACGTGGTGAGGTAGTTTCCGGCTTAGCCGGGAGGAAACCACACCCTGATAGTGAGGTCAGGCCGCAGGTGTACAGTACTGCGCAGGATGTCAGGTCACCAGACCCACAGGTGAGGGGTACTGAAGTAGCAGTGAGGTCAACAGCCACGCAGGTGGTTGGTGAGGTAGGGGTAATTGAGGGTAGTCAGGTCTGACGCGCTATTCCATTGAAACTACAATTGATAGATGGCGCACACTCGACGAATAAATTAAACATCTTGTATGTAAATGCCCTTAGCATCATTCAGAAGCGTAGGCACTTGATAATACATGCAATTACTGAAAAACCCGACTTCATTTTGATCACGGAATGATGGCTGAATATGCGCGATAAACATCACTTAGATGAAGTAGCTATTAATGGTCACAATGCGTTTGCTAAGTGTCGTCTACACAAAAAAGGTGGAGGTGTAATAATATATGCGAAAAATAATTTAGAAGTCGTTCAGCTAAACATTGCCGAAACAGAGGCTTATGATTCATTATATGTACAAGCAACGATGAATAATGAAAAGTATGTTCTGGGCGTAATTTACCGACCTCCTAAATCAAATGAAGACATTGATGGAAATCTCTACGCAGAGAAAAATAGCGTTATCAGAAATAAAAATGCAATAATATGCGGTGACTTCAATAACCCCTCCGTTAACTGGAATGCACTTCCAGGCGACAGAGAAGGCGAAAGATGAATTAACTTTGCACAAAATTAATTTCTTAATCAAACGGTTACCATGCCGACACGCGGAAATAATATTCTTGATTTAATCCTCGCGACCGATAGTCATCTCATAACTGCCTGTGAAGTAGGCGAGCCATTTGCAAGCAGCGACCATAACATAATAAGATATACTTTGAATATTGAAACAAAAGCACGAGCACTCACTCTTAATACCTAATTATAGTAAAGCAAATTTTACGGAGCTAAAAAGAGAACTGGCTTCAGTAAATTGGAATCATTTGCTTAACAACGTCAGCGTTCAAGAAATGTATAATCGTTTTACTGCACAGATCACAGCGAGTGTAAATAAATTCATTCCACTCAAGCCACGAAGGACTGATAATCAAAAACCGTTGTGGATGAATAATTACCTACAAAAAATCATCGTCGAAAAAAGAAAACTTTATAAGAAATATAAACTCTCACATAATTCACAGGATCATACTAATTACATCAATGTCAAGAGAGAGTGCGAAAGGAAAATCAGAAAACAGAAACGCGAATATGAGATGAAAATATCACTTGATGCTAAGAAAAATCCAAGGTTATTTTTCAGTTACATAAGAAACAAAATAACTGTTAAAAATAATATCGGCCCACTACTATTAAGTGGCAATACGATTAGTGATGATAAGGGCATGGCGTCGGTCCTAAATTCAACTTTTAGTAGCGTATTTACAAAAGAGAACATGACATCGATTCCAGACCCGAAGAATTTTTTTTCAAGGCCTTGAAGAACATAAGCTTGCATTGACCGAAATTGATATCAGCGAAGTGCGTGCGTACCTGCAGAGAGTAGATCTAAATAAATCTCCGGGCCCCGATAATTTATCTCCTCGCATGTTAAGAGAATGTAGTCAACAGCTAGAATTACCCATAACATTAATATTGAACAAATCATTAGCACAGGCCAGTGTGCCTCTCGAGTGGAAAAAAGCCAATATTACTCCGATCTTTAAAAAAAAAGGAGACAAAAAACAAGCCAGTAATTATCGTCCTAGCAGCCTTACGTCTGTCCTAATTAAACTATTCGAAAAAATAATCAGGGATAAAATGATCACTTTCCTTGAAACAAATGAATTGATAACTGACAGTCAGCATGGATTTCGTAGTAATCCGCCTTGCCTTACCAACCTATTAACCTTTTCAACGATGTTTATACATGTTGTGACGCTTGAAAGCCCATATGACGTAATTTACCTAGATTTTTAGAAAGCGTTTGATAAAGTTCCTCACGTTAGGCTTATTTCAAACTGCGTTCCACGGTATTAACGACCATCTTTGTGCGTGGATTCATGACTGGCTCACCGACAGAGAACAACGTGTAGTTCTTAATGGTGAAGCATCGGATTGGCAACCCGTCACCAGTGGCGTTCCCAAGGTTCGGTCCTGGGGCCAACACTATTCATAATTTACGTGAACGACTTAGAAACTGATATCCTATCAAAAGTAGCCAAAATCGCCGACGACACCAAATTAGGAGGTACGGTAATGAACAGTCAAAGTTGCGAGAACATTCAATCAGACTTAATAAGACTTGCCGACTGGAGCGAAAAATGGCAAATGAGTTTTAACGTAGATAAATGTAAAGTAATGCACATAGGTGAAAAAAATCCTAACTTTAAATATCAGATTCAAGGACATGAGCTCAGCGAAGTAAAACAAGAAAAGATCTTGGTGTCATAATCATTAACACTCTTAAAATGAGTGATCAATGTTCTACAGCGAGTAAACAAGCCAATATGATGTTGGGATTAATCTCAAAAAACTTTGATTATAAATCACCCGAACTTATGAAGAGATTATATTTAGCATTTGCAAGACCACACCTAGAATACGCCGCTCAGTTCTGGTCACCGAACTATATCAAAGATAAAGTTTTGCTAGAAAAGATACAGCGACGAGCAACCAAACAAATTCCAGCGCTCCGAAACTTGCCATATGACGAGCGTTTAAAGCGTTTAGATATGTTTTCCCTAAAAAAGCGAAGGATAAAAGGGAACTTAATTGAAGTGTTTAAAATCCTTAATGGATTCGACAACATTAACCCGGATAGTCTATTTCAGAGACACCAACACAAGAACACGCAACAACGGTATGAAGTTAAAGGAAATCGATGTAACACATTGGTGTAGAGAAGTTTTTTCAATAACAGAGTCGTCGATCACTGGAATAGACTCCCACCGTCAGTAGTCAGCGCACAGAGTATCAATAGCTTTAAGTCTTCTTTGGATAAGTTCTTCAGGGATACAAGATTATACTGATCCTTTT
>NW_026112204.1:92500-97500 GCF_024679095.1 Eriocheir sinensis | reverse complement strand
GTTCTTCATCAAATGTTTTAGTGTTTTTGTTAAATTTTCTCTTTTTTTCTCTTTATTTTTGGGTCTCACAGGTCTCTTCTCTTTAATGAGACAAATAGTTAATTAGTGAAGGACCTGGTTAAATAGTTAGTTGTATGGTTATTTATTTATTTATTTATTTATTTATTAGTTTAGTTTATTCTTTCCTTTCTTGTCTTTTCTTTTTCTTCTTCTTTTCTTTTTTATGTTTTCTTTTCTTTTGATTCTTTTCTGCTTTTATATAGTTTTCTTTTCTTGATGTTCTTATTTCTATCATCCTCTTGAGATGTCCTTTGGTCCGGGTGAGCCTCTTTCACCCCGGAAGAGACTCACCCATAATTTTCTTGATGTTATTTAGAGCCGAAAATGTGGATGATGACTTTTTTCTTTTTTAGATGTTGTTTTCTATCGTGTTCTTTTTCTGATGTTCTTTTCTCTGCATTTTCCTTGTGCTGGTTTTCTCTTCCTTCATTTTCCTTTTTCTGGTGCTGTTTCTACATCGGCTTTTCTTGGTGCCGTATCCTGCTACAGACGAGTCTCCTTCACCCCGAAAAAGCCTCGCCCGTACCAACATACCACACCAAACGCCTGTATGCTAGATTATTACTTCGATTTGTTGTTGGTGTTGTTTTCTCCTGTTGATGAAGTGTTTATAAGTGATCTTTTTCCTGGTATTCTTTTTCTGCATTACCCTTTCTCCGGTGTCACTTTTCTTTATTTCCCGTGTGCTGGTGTGGTGTGGAGTATCTACATCGCCTTTCCGTGACGCGGTATCTTGCTACAGCTGAGTCTCCTTCACCCCAGAGAAGGCTCACCCGTGCAATCGTACCACACCAAAGTCCTTAATCCTAGTTGTTCGTTTTGTTTATGTTGTGTTTTGTATCTGATTACTTTTCTCTGGTATTCCTTTCATGTATTATCCTGTCTCCGGTGTTATTTTTCTTTATGTGTCGTGTGCTGGTGTTGTGTACAGTATACATATCGCCTTTTCCGGGTACCGTATCTTGCTACAGCTGAGTCTCCCTCACCCCAGAGAAGGCTCATCCATACCAATATACGGCACCGAAGGTCTTCATGCTGGATTTTTTTGTATCTGTTTGTCTTATTTTTTCCGTTATTTTCATGTTGGGTGAAGGAGACTTATCTATTTCCTGGAATTCCTCTCCTGTATTATCCTATTTCTGATGTTCTTTTTGTTTATTTCCCTTTTTTCGGTGTTTTTATCTGTAATATCTCTGTCGTGGAGTTGTACTGAAATCGCCTTTCCTTGGTGCTGTGCTGATAGGAATGAATCTCCTTCACCCCAGAAAAGACCCGCCCATACCAACACACAACACCAAATGCACTCCCTCCCCCCGCCCCTGGACACTCGGGATATCCGGCACCGCCATGGACGCCCCGAGGGAGCCGATACGCCCTGCCGGAACCTCTGCGCCCCGCGACGCTCGCCAGGGAGACCTTGGGCTTCCTGACGCTCCCCAGCACCGCCGAGGCGGGGGAGGGCGGGAACTCCAGACAACTGCAGAACAACTCCAGACGGGAATGTTAAATTAATTGTAAACACCGTGACGGCGCAAAAGCCACGTTTGTCGAGTCTGGGATGGCAGGACGCCGGCCGAGTGTTTTGGCACGGCATGCGCTTCCCTCTTTGTCTCTGATTTCTTTGTTTATTTTGAGAGAGAGAGTGTTCAGAA
Organism: Eriocheir sinensis; assembly: GCF_024679095.1. Lineage (NCBI taxonomy): Eukaryota > Metazoa > Arthropoda > Malacostraca > Decapoda > Varunidae > Eriocheir > Eriocheir sinensis. The sequence continues at coordinate 95,788 of NW_026112204.1, read as the reverse complement.
AACTTAATATACTAACAATTCCCTCATCCCCAAATAACACGGTACACAGAAAAAAAAAAACTTTCGTCTGATACCTCAAAAAATATGGAAAACATATATCGATGCTTACTGTACATTTTCCTTTTTTTCAACGTTTACACTATTCCACGTACACACCCTGGACGTGACTGCATAACGAAGGCTTCTTTACATGCATACATAAGCACATACACACATATACATACATTTTTTATACCCGCTCTCTCCACGCACCGGGACCTGTTCATTAATCTACAACAGCAGCAGCTTTTAGTTCTCCCTGAACCTAAGGCATTGCCCACATATTCACAACACCTGGAGAGTAATTATAAAGAAAGGTATCGGTGAGAATATTTCTTTTTCCAATCTTTTTTCTCTCATTCTTTTTCTCTCTTCCACATCCCTCTCTTTCTCGCTTTTTTCTCCCTTTCCAATCCCCTTCCTCCCTCTCTGCTTTCTTCCTTTCCCATCATGACCTCCACCTCTCCTTTCACACTTTCCCCTTCTTCCCTCCCAATCCCCCTCTCTGCTTTCTTCCTTTTCCATCATGACCTCCACCTCTCCTTTCACACTTTCTCCTCCTTCCCTCCCAATCCCCTTCCTCCCTCTCTGCTTTCTTCCTTCTCCATCATGACCTCCATCTCTCCTTTCACACTTTCCCCTCCTTCCCTCCCAATCCCCTTCCTCCCTCTCTCTCTTCTCATTCTTTCGTTCTTTCTCCCTTCTTTCTTCTCCCCCCTGTTCTCTCTCTCTCTCTCTCTCTCTCTCTCTCTCTCTCTCTCTCTCTCTCTCTCTCTCTCTCTCTCTCTCTCTCTCTCTCTCTCTCTCTCTCTCTCTCTCTCTCTCTCTCTCTCTCTCTCTTCCATTTCCTTACTTTAATTTCTCCCAGGCCACGTTTTATGCTTGCCGGGAACACACACACACACACACACACACACACACACACACACACACACACACACACACGACGACGAAGCTGTGGATTGTGTGTGTTATTAGTGTGAGTGGAGGAGGAGGAGGGGTGATATGTGGGAGGGTGGGAAGGTAAGGAAGGGAAGGTAGGAGGAGGAGGGTAGGCCAGGGGTGGAGGAGGAAGAGAGAAAGGGAAGAGGGAGAAAGGAAATAAGAAAAGAGAAAGTTAAAGCTCCCATGAACCTACTTGGAAATTAGAAACATTATCATTATCATCACCATCACTACCATCACCATTATTACTACCAGCATCATCACATACACCACTAACACTACTGTCATCATCACCATCACTACCATCACCATTATTACTACCAGCATCATCACATACACCACTAACACTACTGCCATCATCACCATCACTACCACCACCATTATTACTACCAGCATCATCACATACACCACTAACACTACTGCCATCATCACCATCACTACCATCACCATTATTACTACCAGCATCATCACATACACCACTAACACTACTGCCATCATCACCATTATCATCACCATCACTACCATCACCATTATTACTACCAGCATCATCACATACACCACTAACACTACTGCCATCATCACCATCACTACCATCACCATTATTACTACCAGCATCATCACATACACCACTAACACTACTGCCATCATCACCATCACTACCATCACCATTATTACTACCAGCATCATCACATACACCACTAACACTACTGCCATCATCACCATCACTACCACCACTATTATTACTACCAGCATCATCACACACACACCACCAACACTACTGCCATCATCACCATTATCATCACCATCACTACCACCACTATTATTACTACCAGCATCATCACACACACCACTAACACTACTGCCATCATCACCATTATCATCACCATCATCATCATCATCATCATCATCATTCCCACCATCATCACCCTCTTCTTTATAACTCTACCATTCCCATTCTAATTATTAAAAGACCCGTCAAATTAGCATCATATTAATCCATATATTTTGCATTATGAACCAATATTATAATGATGAATGGTGGCACTCGTGTGTGTGTGTGTGTGTGTGTGTGTGTGTGTGTGTGTGTGTGTGTGTGTGTGTGTGTGTGTGTGTGTAATAATATAATATAATATAATAATAATAATAATAAACGGTTTATTAAGTGATTGCAGCTGTAAAGCTGAAAATATACGTGTTAAAAATATAATATTGAAATATAATAGAAAAAAAAAGTACAATATGAAAGGGGTATAGGGAGTGGTGGGGGGGGAGGTGAGGTGGTGGAATGCATAGAGTGAGCGCGGTCGGAGTCGTTGTGGTTTTCCGGGTGACGTGTCAGGTGTTAAACCCCAGGTCAACCCCAGGTCAAAAAAGGGTCAGGTCGCAGTTGATTGCACGGGTGCAGGTAGAAGCGGTGTCGGCCGTCACTCAGCTTAGCGATGACCTGCTAGTCTCTCCAGCCGGTGAGACATGATAGGAAAAGGTGGACCGAGAAGCAGTAGGCGTGGGAACATTTAACGTCTGATCTGCCCCATGCCACTTCCCCAGCCATGAGTCCACCTGAGTGACGGGCGTCAACACTGCACTGCACCTGAACCGAATTCTCCCAGCAGCATGATGGTCGGGCTGGTGTACCTGGGGCACCTGGGGGCCGGCGTCGGTTGGACGGTAAGGCGGTGTTGACGTCACACTGGCCATTTCTGCTCTTCAGTGTCTTCACGGCACCTCAAACACACTGCACTCACTGTCTGTCACCATGATTAAGCTTGATGTCACAAAAGTTTCTTACGGTGCTGGGTTATTGATGAAAAGGGAGAGGGGGATGGAGGGAAGGGAGAGGCCAACAGGCTGGCCCTGGCTGCTCCTTTCGGAGCGCCGTGACCCACGTCTGACCTCGGTCAGGTCTGGGCACCTCCTTGCTCTTCTCTCCTCTCTCCCTCCTCCTCCTCTTCCTCCTCCTCCTCCTCCCCCTTCTCCTCCTGTTCCTATCTTCTTCTTCTCTCCATTCCTCTTAACTTTCCTAATCTCTTTAATCTCTTTATATATTTTTTCTGAGAGACATTAATTTTACTCTCTCTCTCTCTCTCTCTCTCTCTCTCTCTCTCTCTCTCTCTCTCTCTCTCTCTCTCTCTCTCTCTCTCTCTCTCTCTCTCTCTCTCTCTCTCTCTCTCTCTCTCTCTCTCTCTCTCTCTCTCTCTCTCTCTCTCTCTCTCTCTCTCTCTCTCTCTCTCTCTCTCTCTCTCTCTCTCTCTCTCTCTCTCTCTCTCTCTCTCTCTCTCTCTCTCTCTCTCTCTCTCTCTCTCA
>NW_026112204.1:62500-82500 GCF_024679095.1 Eriocheir sinensis | reverse complement strand
GAGGAGACGAAGAGAAGGAGGTGAGGAGACGAAGAGGAGGAGGTGAGGAGGGAAAAGAAACTCTAATTTTACCTATTCTCTGTTCGTGCTTTTCCTGGGTAAGGATGGGGAGGAAGAAAAGTTAGAAAGTTTCGTTTATTCGGCGCAACATCGGTGGTCATATGCCGGGGAGAGACAGGAGGGGAAGGATTTATAGGGGAAGGAATTATAGGAGAAAGGAACAGATCCCAGGAGACGGGACACAACCCCCGATTAATACCTGATACCCATTCACTGCTTGGTGGACAGGGGCGTAGGGTATATGGGGAGAAAGATGATGATGAGGAAGAGAAAGGAGGGGAGATAAGAAGATAGAAAGAGAGGGATACAGGTAACATTCTTGTGCTTCTTGAGAAAGGGTAGAATAACGGGGGCGAGAGGAGGGAGGACAGACGGGGAAAGAAGGGAAATAAAGACGAGTAGAAGTAAAGGGATGAAAGGGTTAATAAAAGAAAAAAAGTAGTGATATAGTGGACTGGTGATGGCTGCCGATAATGATGATGATGATAATGATGATGATGATGATAATGATGATGATGATGATGATTATGATGATATTGTAATGAGGAGGAGGATGTGTGGGATGGAAGATCAAAAGAAATGCACGGAAGGGTGTCTCGATGGATTGCTGGAAAATGACACAATGGAAGGTGAAAGAGGAAGGGGTTGAATACCTCTCCTTTATCATCCCTATGCCTCCATGCCAGGGCCAAGGGCAAGGGCAAGAGTCAAGCCAAAGAGAACTCGCACCACGGCGCCGCCAAGAAAAAGAAACAGTGAGCGCGGTAACGCTCGCTGAGGCAGAACACACATCGGAGCAAGGCTGGCGGGATGTGATTCCATACAGACAATGCAGAGAAAAGTCAAAGTAGTGAGATTCATGAGTGTGAGCGGCGCCACGCCTGTGCTCGGCGACACGGAAGTCCTGCACAGTAACTGACGAGTCAGTGTGAGGACTGTTTTTTTTTTTTTTTTATCAAAATGTCAGAGCAGTTTTTGTTTTGGATTTGCATAGGCCTTCCGGCCTGTTGGGCTACCTATGTTATATTCCTTACTAGTATTTGGGTTTGCTTATGTTTGTTTGTTTTATTTGCATTATAAAAAAAGGGTATTCATAACGCTGTGTGCTTCATTTGTTGTAAAGAGAAGGCTCGAAAGAATTCAAGTTTGACTTTGTAAGCTAACGAATATATGTTCGGAAAATTAATATTATGTTTTGTTACCCAGTTTTCTCCCCTAATAAAATAAGTAAATGTGATGAAAATCTTCCCTGGAATATGACAATTAACAGACCAGTAGTAATTGCAAACAATGCTGAGCACGCCTGAAAACATAACAAAGAATCCACCACGAAGGAAAAGCGACAATCTACCTGAAAAAATGTTAAGGAGACACCAAATAATAAAAAAAAAGACTAAGAACACACAAAAAAACTGAAAATATCACAAACCAACTCACACAAGAAACAAACAAAACCAATCATAGTCAACAAAACGAAGGAAAAAAACTATAAACATACAAACAAAAAAAAAAAAAACAGGGCAGGAAAGATTCCCCGATAACTCAACCTGGATTTAGCGAAGCTGTCACAAAGTCCGTCATGTTGTGTGTAATGGGAAAGGGAGGGGGAGGGGGAGACGATGTTGGGGAGAGGTAAAAGGAGGTTGTGGGGGGCGTCACTGGACGGATAGGGGGGTGGGAGGAAGATGTGAAGGGACAGGGAGGGTAGGAGGAGGAAACATGGAAACATGGACTAGCAGGCAGCCGAAAGCCGGTTGGCTGATTACGAAGCTGCCTGCGTTCAGTGAGTCACTCAATCCGGTGGCCCTAGGAGTGTCTTGCAGGGAAGGATTAAAGCACTTGTGTCTCTACTCTTGGGAACGTTCAGTTCACTCTTGTTGCAGCAAAGTGGCGATCAATGCGTTTCTTGAAGGAGTTGATGGTCTCTGCGCTAACCACTTCTGCAGGAAGGCTGTTCCAGTGGCGAACAACTCTATTCGAGAAGTAACTCCTGCCGATGTCGGTATAGCATCGCTTTGCTTGAATTGTTTTTCCGTTGTTTCTTGTTCTCAGGTTGGTTTGGAGTTTGGAGTGATCAACGTTGCTGAGCTTGTTCAGGTACTTAAAGACTTGTATCATGTCTCCCCGCAGGCGTCTCTTTTCCAACGTGAAGAGGTTGAGTCGCTCGAGTCGCTCTTCATAGGGCTTCGTCCTCAGTGATGGTATCATCTTCGTGGCGCGGCGCTGTACTCTCTCAAGTAATTCAATGTCTTTCCTGTAATTAGGAGACCAGAAATGCACGGCGTATTCCAGGTGGGGCCTTTACCAGCGAATTGTACAAGGATAACATAACTCCCGGCGTCTTGTATTCGAAGTTTCTCGATATGAACCCAAGCATTGTATTGGCTTTCTTACAGGCGGACTTGCAGTGTTTTATTTGTTTCAAGTCACTGCTGATGGTGACCCCGAGGTCTCTTTCCTCTTGCACAACATGTAGTGGTTCGCCACCCATGTGGTATGTGTGGTTGCTGTTTCTGGATCCGATATGCATTACTTTACATTTGGCAGTGTTGAAGGACATCTGCCATTTTTCTGACCACCGAGTGATCTGGTCCAGGTCTCTCTGGATAATTTTGCAGTCTGCCGTTGTGAGGGCCTTCCCACCCATCTTTGTGTCGTCGGCAAATTTTGAAAGATTGGATTTCAATCCTAGTTCTAGGTCGTTGTTATATATGATGAAAAGTATGGGAGGAGGAGGAGGAGGAGGAGGAGGAGGAGGACAAGGGGGAAAAGTATGCAAGAGGACGGGGGGGGGGGGGTTATGATGGAGGAGGGAAAGCGAGGAGAGGAAGGGAGGTGGAGAAGGGTGATGAGGGGGAGAGAAGAGGGGAGGAGGAGGAGTGTGGAAGAGAGCTTGTTGGAAGGGAACGTAAACTGGAGAGATAGGAGGGAAGAGCAGGTGAAGGAAGAGCAGGAGGGATGTGGTGGGTGGCATTGAGGGGAGAAGGGGAGGAAAACCACGATTGATTGGTGCAGTTTTGGGGAGAAGTAAAACAGGTGGAGATATTGGTGAGACAAATTTTACGAGTAAGGGGAAGAAGGGAAAGTAGGGGGAAGAGAAAGGAGGAGGAAAAGTTATGTGGGAGGAGGGAGAGGTGGGAAAGAGGATATTCGTGGGGTGTTATTGGGGAGAAAGGGAAGATAAGGAGGGAGGGTGAGGAAGGAAGGTGATGGGGGGGGAGGAAGAGAGGGAAGAGGAAGTTAGTGGGGAGTGTTGTTTTACTGCACGGGAGGAGGAGGAGGAGGAGGAGGAGGAGGAAGAAACATGGAAGCATGGAAACATGGACTAGAAGGCGGCAGAAAGCCTGTTGGCTCATTATTAGGCTGCCTGCGTTAAGTGATTTAATCAATCCGTTTGCCATAGGAGTGGTTTGCAGGGAAGGGTTGAAGCACTTGTGCACCTACTCGGAGGGAGGGTCGGCCACAAATTCAATAAAGCAACACAAATTCCTTTCCCCGCCTGCAGGATCGAGGGACAAAGGTCACCTCGGGCTGGTTAGCTTTGTTTTTTTCTTTTTATAAATACAGTTGTTTTCTTCCTTTCTCCTACTTTTTACTTTTTTCTTTCTTTTTTTACAGTGAGTCTTCTCTTTCCATTCTTTTTCTTCTTTGTTAGCTTTTTTTCTTTTTTACAGTGGCAGTCTTTTCCTTTCTTTTCTCCTTTTTTATTTATCTATTTTCGTTTTACAGTAGCAAAGTTTTTTCCATCTTTTTTACTTTTTTTCTTTTTTTTTTTCTTTTCGCTCGATATTTTTTACGTACATTTTTACTATTAACTCTTACTTTTCCTTTTCTCGTTTAGTGACAGTATTTTCCTTCCTTTATTTTGCCCTTTTTTATACTGCCAGTAACAATTCAAGGGACTTTGTCATCGTACTATTCTTCTTCCAAGCTGTGTATGTATCTCAGTATTTTCACTGGTCTCCATATACGGACCTTTTTCTTCTTCTTTTCCCCTTCTCACATGAGTTCCCCTACCTATGTGACTTCATATAAAGTCTGTTCTCTTTTCTATACCTATTACTTCCACCTCCACTCGTGCCTCTCGGTTCCCTTAGTGGTGAGTGGGTGTTGGAAAAGGTGTCTTACTCCTTCGGCCTATTGTTTACATGATCCCATACAAACTGACTGAATGAATAGGAGTCAATATGGAAGGCGATAAGTGTGTTTGGGATACGCTCTTTAATTCTTCCTGTTTCACCGACGCTACATTTAAATACTAATATACCTACATGTGGATGCTATACTGAACTATTTGTTTCTGCTTATACGAGCTTGATTTTCTCACATTCCACCTCAGCATATTTACGGCATTCATGTAATGTTTGTGTGCCGCATCTTCCCTTTTCACCAATACTTATTATCAAAATTACTCGTCTGTTTACTGCCTACCTTTGTCCTTTGTCTTTCTTTTCTTTCTTTCTGTGTGTCTTTCTTGTCTATCTTTTTCGTGTTCATGCCTGTGTATCTTTATGTCTAATAGCTCATCTATTTCTTGTATATCCTCTTTCTTCTTTTTTTCTCTGTCTTTTTCTTGTCTATCTTGTTCGTGTTCGTGCCTGTCTACCTGTCTGTCTTAATGCTCATCTACTTACTGTCTGCCTTCTTTCTTTGTCTTTATTTTTTTCTTTATCTCTTTCTTGTCTGTCGTCCTCGTGTTCGTGCCTGTCTACCTGTGTCTACTCATCTGTTTCTTGCATGACTTCCTGCCTAAGCGTCTTCGTGCCCACACACCTGCCTGTCTCATCAAACCCACACCTGCACCTCCAGAGACGGATGGAGTGGCGTTAATAGTGCAATAGTGTGTGTGTGTGTGTGTGTGTGTGTGTGTGTGTGTGTGTGTGTGTGTGTGTGTGTGTGTGTGTGTGTGTGTGTGTGTGTCTCTCTCTCTCTCTCTCTCTCTCTCTCTCTCTCTCTCTCTCTCTCTCTCTCTCTCTCTCTCTCTCTCTCTCTCTCTCTCTCTCTCTCTCTCTCTCTCTCTCTCTCTCTCTCTCTCTCTCTCTCTCTCTCTCTCTCTCTCTCTCAAGCACACAACATACATTTTTCATTGTGCTAATCAACTGGTACACACACACCCGCACACACACACACACACACACACACACACACACACACTGTGTCTGATAATAATTTGGTCTTTGTAGATTATTCCCAGTAACATGAGGGGCGAGAGAGAGAGAGAGAGAGAGAGAGAGCTTGCAGTCCTTGTAGCCATTCTTCTCCAACCTCATCTCTCCTGGCTCCTCTAATTATTTCATGGGAGTTTGGATCTTCTCTGTCTACATCTGCAGCAGCTCTCGGGTACCTGGTCAGGATCAAGTTGTGCAGAACACAGGCAGCCATTACCACAGACACAACTTTTTCTGCGGCCATCGCCATTGTTGTCAACAGGAATCTGAATCACTGGGTCAGAATTCCAAATACATTCTCAATAATCCTGCGGGCTCTGCTCAGTCTGTAGTTGAAGATTCTCTGTCCCTTGGTCATGTTTCTCTGGGGGTACGGCTTCATCAGGTAGTTTCTCATGGCAAGGGCATCATCAGCTACTACGGTATATGGTATGGAACTGGTTCTGTGTCATCTGGAAGTGGTTCTGGTTCAGGTAGGACCATGGTTCCATTTTCCAGCTTTTTGAAGAACTGTGTATCTCTGAAGACACCACTGTCACTAGCACTGCCATTGGACCCACAGTCAATGAAGATGAATTTGTGACCAGCATCCACCAGAGCCAGCAGGATAATGGAGTGAAAGCCTTCGTAGTTGTAGTAGACATAACCTTGGTTACGTGGGACCTTGATGGCAATGTGTTTTCCATCTGAAGCACCTATACAGTTGTAGAACTGCCAAATTCTTCTGCTATCTTCTTCCAATCTTCAGGGGCTTTGGGACGTGGCATGACCTCCTCAATGTATTCTGCAATAATGGCCTCAAATGTTTCTGGTACAATCTTTCCAATAGTGTTGTCTCCCCACCTCCAGGATTGGAGGAGAGCAAGGGATTGATAGGACTCTCCAGTGGCTAGGAACCGTAGAATGATGCTTAGTCTCTCTGCAGCACTGATGGAAGCTCTCATGTTGGTGGTCTGTTTTTTTTCAATTCTAGCTCGCACTCCGCCTTCAATTTCAGTGAACAGCTCTTCATCTAACCTCAAAAAGTTTTTGTAGCCAGGTGGGTCTGTTTCCAGCAAATCTGGCAGAAGATCCTGGCAGTGGCCCTTTTCCTTCTTCTTTAACCATCCCTTGACCCACTTCCTCTTCTTTTTCTCTGGGCCTGGAGAGGGGGAGGTGCTGTATAGGGTAGGCGGTGGCCGAACTGGTAGCGTACTGGACCCACATTCGCCGCGTGATGGACGACGCGGGTACGAATCCTCACGCTACCACTCGGATTTTTCAGTCACCGCCGAGTGGCTTAAAACTACCCACATGCTGTCCTGAAGACCACCCATCAACCCGGACTCTAGAGGAAGCCGTCCAAGCGAATCAAGAACGAGTTCCGGGGGGCAGCATGAGCCAACGCAAGATGGCACCACTATAAACACTCGCCTGCGCCAGAACGGGCTGGGCCGACCATCAGGCCCCACCTGGAAGAAGCCTTGGGCCGACCATCAGGCCCCACCGGGAAGATGCCTACCGGCGCCATAGGCAACAACGTAAAAAAAAAAAAAAAAAATATTCTTATGTGTCTGAGGAGGAGTCATCTAGCAGGGCCGCTGCTGCCTTCTGATAGGTTTCTTCTGCAACAAACCAAGAACTTGCTTCTGCACACGTGACTTTGCCCCGCTGCTGTGTGGTGCCAACTCGCTCTTTCCTCTGTTTTCCTCTGCTTTCGCGGTGTGAGGCGTTCTGTGCTTCTGTGAACTGCTGCTGTACTGGAGGACTACAAAACCAGGAGGATTACCCTGCCTTCTACTACAGACCGCTAAGTGTTCTGATTTAGTATTTACTTAGTTAGATAGTGATCCACAGTTACTCCTAGGACAAGTGTATTAAGCTTCCCACATCTACACTAAATTCAACATTCTTTCACGCCAACCCAGTGCTACACGGTTTTATATTGCTTTTGTGTTTTTTATATTGCTTTTGTGTTTTCTTCTCCTTCTATTATTAGGATACTTTACTGTGCTGTGATAATAGGACTACGTGAATCAGGCGCGCCAAGCTACGTTAATTTCTAAGTCCACACAAAACACTAGATAATCCACTTTCCGCGCAAACCTAGTGAACACAGTTATTATCTTCTTTACATAAGTGATTTCTCAGTATATTAATATTGGCCTATGTTTTGTCTTGGTGGGTAGAAATAACCGCGCCCGGGGAATTGACCTGACTGCGACCTCACAGCAGCTGTGGTTTGTTTTCCTAGATACACATTTTTGACCTGACGACCTCACCGCAGCTGTTGGTTTGTTTTCCTAGATACACATTTTTGACCTGACGACCTCACAGCAGCTGTTGGTTTGTTTTCCTAGATACACATTTTTGACCTGACGACCTCACCGCAGCTGCGTACTTTGTTACCGTCTTAACGCGCCTAATGATTTCCGTCTTGCCTCGCCCATATCTTCACCATGACGTCCCTCAAGCGTTGTTCTGGGTGTGGCCTTCGCATGGCCAAGCAGTACTTTCTTTCCAAGGACGTTTGTAGGTTCTGCGTTAAGACTCAGAAGGATGATCAGAGGATCATAGAGTTAGAGAATAGGGTTACGACTCTCGCCGCCCAGGTACACTTACTGGTTAGTGCAGCAGCAACAAGTCCCGCCTCCTCCTCCTCCCCTTCCTCTTCCTCTTCTTCCTCGTCCTCCTCCCCCTCCTCTTCCTCTTCTTCCTCGTTCTCCTCCCCTCTAGTATTGTCTTCAACCACACAGCAGCCCCTCCCATCCTCCTCCTCCTCCTCCTCGACCATCTCCGATCTCCCCGCTTCCCACCCCTCCTTCTCCTCTTCTTCCTCCTCCTCCACCACCTCCTCCTCCTTCCTCCTCCGTCCCCTCTCCCCTCTCCCCGCCCTCCCTCCTCCTCCTCTCTCCTCTTCCTCCTCCTTGTCCTCCACCTCTTCGCTCGTCCCTCCCTCCCACACCTGTCCTTCACCTTCCCCTTCCCCTCTTCCTCCTCCCTCTCCTCGTCCGTCCCTCCCTCCCCACCTCTCCTTTCACCTACTCCTCCTTCCTCCTCCTCCTCCTCCTCCTCCTCCCCTCCTCCTCCGCCTCAAATTCCCGCCTTCCTCTTCCGTCCCCCTCCTTTCTTCCCCGCCCTCCTCCTCCTCCTCCTCCTCTCCCTCTTTCTCCTCCTTGTCCTCCTCTCCTCGCTCGTCCCTCCTCTCACCTGTCCTTTCCTCCCCTTCCTCCTCCTCCCTCTCCTCGTCCATTCCTCCCTCCACCACCTCACCCTCACTTTCTCCTTCTTCCTCCTCCTCCTCCTCCCCTTTCCACCTTCCACCTCTTCCACAATTTCTCCTCGTTCTTCACAGCAGGTCCCTCCCTTCCCGCTCTCCCTCCCTTCACCCACCCTCTGGCCCCCTTCCGACCGTCGGGTTCTTGTTGTTGGTGATAGTCAGGTTCGTTATGTTGACAGGTATTTTGCTCCAAGGATAAGAACAGGACGAGGGTGTGTTTCCAGGGCAGGGTGAGCCATATATCAGACAGGATTGAGGCGTGTATGGCAAGCGAGGGAAGGAACCCCATTGTCTTTCTCAGCTGTGGCGGAAACGACGTTTCTCGTGTGTAAGCGAGGACCTTCTCAGGCGTTTTAGAGAATTGTTAGGCAGGATACGTGACGCTGGTGGGTCGCCAGTAGTGTGTGGCGTCCTGCCAAGGAGGGCGTTGGCGATGGATGGCTGTCCAGGGCGATAGCAGTGAACAGCAGACTTGCTGAGCACTGCGAGCGCAATGGGTGGCTGTTCGTCGACAATTGGGACCTCTTCTTTAGCAACGACGCCCTACGCCCGTGACGGGATACACTTGACGTTCAAGGGTGTTGAGGCTCTCTCAGACTCCCTTGAGCGAGCACTTGGTACCCTGAGGATTTTTTAGTATAGGCGAGGGGAGGAGTAATGGGAGCAATGGGAGGAGTAATGGGAGGACATCTAGCTCATAATATAACCAGGCAGCTTAGAAGTAATTCTAGAGGAGTAACAGAGGACGGGCTAAGAATCTTCTATACTAACATCATGAGACTCAGAAACAATATATACTAACAAAGGTGTGAAGCTTTTTCAGAAAATTTTGACATAATAGAGATCAATGAGACATGGATAGACTTTGCTAATAGAAATTTTAGGTCAGAATTTGAAATAACGGGGTATCAGATGTTTCACAAAGACAGAATGGGAAGAAAGGTAGGTGGATCTGCGCTATATTTTAAAGACTAACTTAAATGTTTAGTTAACAACTAAGTCAAAACTAACATGGATTCAGAATCAGTTTGGGTGGACGTTTACAAAGGAAAGAAAACTAACTCTAGGAGTTATATACAGGCCACCCAACCTTAACAGGCAGGACACGAGTATATTACTACAGGAGATTGGCAGGGCGAGTATGAGTAGAAATGTCTGCGTAATGGGGACTTTAATTATAGGAATATAGACTGGGAAGATCTAGTGGGTGACCTGGAAGCCGAGGACTTTATTGAAGTTATACAAGATAATTTCATTAAGCAGGTAGTTACTGAGCCTACCAGAGGAGATAACATATTAGACTTAGTCCTAACCCATAATGGGAACTTGCTACGTGAGTTGTAGGTGGGCTGAGAGTTAGGAAATAGTGATCACAGAACGGTTCGTTTTAGGTTAGACTGGGCGGAAACCCGTGATCCAAACCCAGTGTTAGTGCCAGATTTAGAAGAGCAAACTACGAGGGCTTGAAGACATCTTGAAGGGTAAACTGGGATAATTTAGGGATTCATGAGGGCCAGAACTGCGGATTGAGAGCCAGGAGAACCAGGTAGAAATGTCTTACAATAATTTAGTTAGAGTAATAGTAGAGGGCAAGAACAGCATATACCACAGCGAACACTTAGAAAAGAAAACAATGATCCTAGTGGATGACTCGTGGACTAAAACACGAGATTGGGTTAAAGAAGGAATTTATCAGAAAATAAAGAATGGGAAACACAGCTCATTGGCCGGTACGTCGACCTATCTAGATTCGTTAATAAAAACACCAGGACAGCAAAAACGATCTATGAAATCAAAGTAGCAACTGAGGCGAAAAGGATTCATAAGGGCTTCTTTCAGATGTATAGAACAAAACACGGGAGAAAATTGGACCGCTGAAATCAAACACAGGGAGCTAGTAGAAAATTACGAAAATATGAGCACATTGTTGAACGACTACTACTTTCAGTATTCACACAGGAGGATCGAACGACTATACCGGAAAGAGTTCAGGTGTACGAGGGCGGGGATGGCGATAAATTGAGGATATAATCATTACCAGGCAAGTAGTTCAGGATGAGATAGATAAGCTTAAGAAGAACAAGTCGCCAGGTCCTGACGGGATATTTCGAGGGTATTAAAGGAGCTAGGTGATATAATCAGTGACCACTAACCGACTTCTTTAAGATGTCGGTAAATACTGGCTATGTGCCGAGCCTATGGAAAGTAGCTAATGTGACGCCGATTTTTAAAAAGGGGACAGGTCAGTTGCTTCAAACTATCGCCCAATTAGCTTAACATCGGTTATAGGAAGATGCTGGAGTCCATAATAGCCAGGAACATTCGGGAGCATTTAGAGAAACATAGCTTAATTCACGACTCGCAGCATGGGTTCACAAAGGTAGGTCATGCCTCACCAATCTCTTGTCCTTCTACAATAAAGTATTAGAGGCGGTTGACAGAGATGAAAATTATGATGTAATCTATCTTGATTTTAGTAAAGCGTTTGACAAAGTTCCTCACCAACGACTGTTGCTTAAATTACAGGCTCACGGAGTAGAGGGTAAAGTTTTGAACTGGGTCAAGGTGGCTTAGCAATAGGAAGCAAAGAGTGCAAATCAATGGTAAAAGATCTGACTGGGGATGTGTTACGAGTGGGGTCCCAAAGGTTCGGTATTAGGTCCTCTTTTGTTTATTATTTATATCAATGTCTTAGACACAGGAATTAGTTGTGATGTTAGTAAATTTGCAGATGCGACCACGATCGGTAGAGTAATTGAGTCGGATCAGGACGCTAGTATTCTCCAATGTGAACTCAACAGATTATATGAGTGGGCGGATAAATGGCAGATGGAGTTCAATGTAGGGAAGTGCAGTATTCTGAGTGTAGGTAGGAACAACCCCTCACATAACTATTGCTTAAATGACACTCTCATAAGTAGGTCTGGGTGTGAGAGGGATTTAGGGGTCTTAGTGAGCTGTGATCTCCGTCCAAGGGCACAATGCATTCAAGCTAGTAATTGAGCAAACAGGGTAATGGGATTTGTTTCAAGGAGCTGAGTAACAGAAGCCCCGAAGTTTTCCTCAAACAATATTTAGCATTAGTTAGACCTCATCTTGACGGTGCAGTTCAGTTCTGGTCACCCTACTATAGAATGGATATCAAAATGTTAGAATCGGTGCAGAGGAGGATGACTAAGATGATTCAGGGTTGAGAAACTTGCCATACGAGGAAAGACTCAAACAGTTAAACTTGCATTCTCTAGAAAGGCGAAGGGTGCGTGGAGACATGATCGAGGTTTATAAATGGATGAAGGGCTTTAATAAGGAGACATTCAAAGGTTTTGTTGGTAAGAGAACCGGTAGGACACGAAGTAACGGGTTTAAACTGGATAAATTCAGATTCAACAGGGACATAGGCAAAATTGGTTTACTAATAGGGTGGTGGATGAGTGGAATAGGCTTGCAGTCATGTGGTGCCAATACAATGGTGTCACATTCAAAAATAGACTAGATAAACTCATGGACAGCGATATTAGGTGGGGTTAGATACACGGGAGCTTAGGGTCAAAGGAGCTGCCTCGTACAGGCCTACCGGCCTCTTGCAGACTCCTGCGTTCTTATGTTCTTATGTTCTCTCTCTCTCGTACAGGAAAGCAGTTCTCGCACCTGTGTCAGTGTTTGTTCTGGGGAATATAGATTGTCTCTGCTGCCGTGTGTGGAGTTTGTTATAATGTTACCACAGTTGAAGTGAGAGGATATGGTCTGGGAGAACTTTTTTATTTTATGTTTAAAGTGTTATCACTAAGGTGAAGGTGACGAGATCTTTTATCTCTCTGAGCCACTCAATTCATTAAATAATGGTGTGACGTGATCAAATTTCTTGGCATTTTCCTGGTTCTTTACTTTTGATTGCAGAGTTTTAGTACTTTCTGTACCTTTGTCATAAGGTTTAGAGTTGGTGGTCTCCCAAATGGTGATACTGTATTTGATGGTGCTGAGTACTTAGCAGACTGCAGGATGGTGATTCGTGTCTTTTGTCGAAGTGGTCTTTTGTTCCTTGGCATAAACATCAAAGTTTGTTGGTGATAGCGAGTGTTCTTAGTGTTAGTTTGTCTGCGGATAGAGAAACTCGTATCTCGCCAGGGTTACATTTTATTTGGGGGTGGGGTGGGGAAGATTTGCCCTTTCTCTGCACGAGGGATGGGCTTTTTAGCTTTTGCCAAAGGCAAAGGCAAAGGTAAGGTGTAAAAAGGAACAATGTATGAGTGGACAACAAGAGGACATGGACGGACAGTCAGAGTATAGACGAGTAACAAGAAAAGTTAAATACTTTGAAGACGCACAAGACGCGACAAGGAGACAATGAAAATTCACCTAATGAGTCTGTATTACACTTAATGAGTCTGCTTCGGTGCGCCCAGTTTCTTAAGAATCACCAAGGGGGAGAAGGAGCACGCGAGCGGTGACTGCTACACGTTCCCATTGATTTCTTTTTATGGTTTCACTTATGTGCCTGTCAACGTCAAGTAGGAGTCTAAGCATAAGCGGAGTGTTTTTATTGAATGTTACTAATGGCAACATCCTATGGTGATACTACCTGGTAGGTGCTAGAGTTGACGTGTGCCTTAGAATATGCATTGAGTTTTATTTGAATTGAGCTTAAGGCCATTTTCAGAAAATATGTCTATTTGTTTGAGTGTTTTCAGATGTGGAGATTAGAGTTTAGTCATTGATGGTGCCATATGGAGGAAACGGTGTCATCAAGTATATTGTGCACCAGGAGGCAGTTATTGATGTGTTCAATATATCATTGACGTGGATGGTGAGTAATAACGGCCTGAGTATAGAGCTCAGACGCCATAGGGAACAGCTTGCCTGAGGAGATTAAAGGTTGAAGTGGGGACTGATTGTGTTCTGTTATTGCTGGTAATTATCGAAACAAAGTGTCAACATTGATCAGGCGTTGTTTTACGAAGGTGTGATGGTATGACTTAGGGCTTTATCGAAGGCATTCTTAGAAGGCTTAGATAGATCATACAGTGTAAGAAGGGTCTTCTTTTGTCTGTGTTATTATATATTTTATCTGTGATGTGATGAGAGAGAGAGAGAGAGAGAGAGAGAGAGAGAGAGAGAGAGAGAGAGAGAGAGAGAGAGAGAGAGAGAGAGAGAGAGAGAGAGAGAGAGAGAGAGAGAGTGGAGTGAGGAGTGAGGAGATATTTTAGCATTTTCTGTCTCAACCAAACGCTCTTCTTGTTCTCTCTCTCTCTCTCTCTCCTCTCTCTCTCTCTCTCTCTGTGGATAATTCACGTTTGCTGGATATTCTTGAGGTTTGTAGACCCAGTGTGGAGCGAGAGGCCAGTGGAGGCACGGAGTAGTGGAGGGAGGGAGAGAAAGAGGAGGGAAGGAGGAAAGGAGGGTGGAGGATAGATTGAAAGATAGGTTAGGTGCGTGACGGTAGTGAGGAGAAAGGAGGAAAGGTCAGGAAGAAAAATAAAAGGAAATAGGTAAAGGTAGGAAAGGAAGGAGAGGAGAGGAGGAAGGAGGAGAAAGGATGAAAGAAAGAAGGCTAGGGAATAGACGGTTGGAAGTGGGGAGGAAAGATTAGGAAGAAGAGGAGGAATGAGGAGAAAGTGAATATAAAGAAAGGTAAGGAAGAGGAGGAGAAACCGTGGAGGAAAGGAAAGAGGCAAGGAAGAGAGGGCGGGGATAGAGAAGGGAAGAAAGGCGGAGAGAAGGACGAGAGGAAGGTCTGAGCAGGAAGAAAGGAGGAGGAAGTAGTGGTGCAAGGAAGGGAGAGAGAGAGAGAGAGAGAGAGAGAGAGAGAGAGAGAGAGAGAGAGAGAGAGAGAGAGAGAGAGAGAGAGAGAGAGAGAGGAGAGAGAGAGAGAGAGAGAGAGAGAGAGAGAGAGAGAGAGAGAGAGAGAGAGAGAGAGAGAGAGAGAGAGAGAGAGAGAGAGAGAGAGAGCACTTTTTCTTATTTGTTTTTCTTTCACAACTTACTTTCTGCTATTCATTCCCACCTTTCTTCCTTTTTCCTTCTTCCTCCATTATTTCCTTTTTTTTTACTTCCTTCCACCTGACTTTTTCTTTTCCACTTCTTTCTCCCTCCCTCCAACTCTCCCCCTTCTTCCTCTCTTTCCCTCTCTTCTTTCCTCACACCCTCAGTCATTTCTTTCATCTCTCCCTCTTCATTGTCTCTCCTCCATTCGTCCTTTTTTTATCGCCTTCTCTTCCAATTCCATATTTCTTCAGTCCGCTTTCCTGTCTTTCTCTTTATTTTCAGTCTTTCTTCGTCTCCTTGTAGTCTTCTCTCCCTTTCTAGGTCTGCTTTCCTTGCCATCTTTTTTTATTCTCTCCTCCCTTTCATTCTGTACCCAGTCCTTTCTGCCTCACTCTGGTCCTCATATATTATGTTTATTCTTTTAGCGTCACGTCTTCTCTCGTCCTTTTCCTTTCCTCTTCTTCATTCCTCTTCCTTTTCTCCCAATTATCTTTCTCCTTCCTCTTCTCATCTTAACCTTCTCTCCCTTTTCCTTCACATCCTTGCGTCCCTCATCCTTCCTCCCCTCCCTCTTCCTTTCTGTCCTTCCTCTCTCCTTTCCTCCCCTCCCTTACATTACTTTTATCTTCTTCCAAGTATTATAAAAATGGTCCCCACCTTTCTTTTACCCCCCCTCCCTTTCCCCTCTCTTCACCCTCCTTTCCCTTCTCTTCCTCCTTGGTCGCCTTCTGCTGGAAGTTTTCCTCTTCCTCTCCTGATAGTTAAACCTGTTTACCTGTTGCTTTACTTGTGTGTTGGAGCCAAGTATCTACCTGCTGTGTGTTTATTTGTCTTTAGTGTTGTGTTTTTGTCTTTGTGTTGTGTGTGTCTGACTCTTTGCATGTTATTTTATGTAACATCTTCTTATTAAACGTTATTTTCTGAAGCAGGTATGTTTTTCATCTAATTATGCTAATATGCATATCTTTGTCTATTTACAGCGTTTTTTGTTTTTTAATCTATTCTCATGTACGTCTTGTTATCAGTTCTTCATGTATACTATTTATATATATCGTGTAAACCCATTTGATGTTTTTTATGTGTTTCTTTGTGTATTTATCGATTAATGTATTTTAGTTCTTGAGCTAAAAGTCTCAGATATAAGCTACGTTCATATTTTGAAGTTAGTATTCTTGGTAAGAAATCCTGTGGAGAAAATATGGAGAACAAATATTTACCTACACAGTCAGAGAGGAAATCAAATGAGGGTTTTGGTGAAGAGAGTGAAGTTTTACTGTATGTATTCATTGTCGTACATGGAGAAGAAAATGTATTAAAATTAATGTTGGAAAGGAAGCTAATTAGGGGTCTGGAAAAGCGATAGAATGGTAGGCTGAAGACTGGAAAATTAACGGATCTAAATATAATAAAACCATAGAAGAAAAAGTAGTGACTTTTTATAGACTGAAAAAGGAGTAAAAGAGAAAGCAAATTGAATATAGATTATACAAAAAAAAGTGAAAGAGAAGGGATGAGAAAGAAAAAAATTCTTCTTGACTGGAAGAAGATAAATAAATAATTTTTATTTTTTTACAACAAAGGAGGCAGCCCAAGGCACACAACAAAAAGCCTCCAATCGCTGCCGTCCCACAAAAGAATCAGTAAGAGGCGGCCAAAAGCAAGGTCAAACTCGGGAGGAGAGGTGTCCTGATACCCTCCTCTTGAAAAGAGTTCAAGTCGTAGTACAGGAGGCAAAATACAGATGAAGGAAGATTGTTCCAGAGTTTAATGAATAAAGATGCTGGTTAACTTTGGATAAGGGGTTTGGACAGGATATGAGCATGAGTAGAAAGTCGGTGCAGTGGGGCCTGTGGGAGGGGGGAGCCATGCAGTTAGCAAGTTCAGAAGAGCAGTCAGCGTGGAAATATCGATATAGAAGATAGAAAGAGGCAACATCAAGTGGCGGGAATTCAAGAGGTAGAAGACTATCAGTAGGAGGAGGAGAGCTGATGAAGAGCCTTAGCCTCACTGTCCCAGAAGAGCTGTGTGAGTGGGAGCCCCCACACGTGAGATGCATACTCCATAATGAGGGCGGACAAGGCCCTGTATAGCGGATAGCAACTGCGCGGGGAGAGAGAACTGCATTTTTCGTTACATGATACAAATAAAAACCTTATGGTAGACCTTGTAGAAAATGTATAAATGAGAAAGGATAAGAGAAAGGAATTGTAGAAGGTGTGGCCTAAAACGAAAAAGAAAGAATTCATATAAAAGAAGATACTAAAGCTGGTTGTCTTTCTAGTTATTACGGAAACCGGTAGATGAAAAGGAAAGAGAGGAAAATAGAGAAGAGAAAAGTTAAGGAAAGATGAAGTGGTGGAGGATACAAAGAGGGAGCTGAGGATGCCTCTGTCGCCTTTCGTGCTCAGGGCTTACAGAGGTGTGGAGGCTGAGATGCTAAGTGAGGAGGAAAGGGGAGGATGTGACGAGGAATGAAGAGGAAAGATGACAGATGAAGAGAGATAGGAAAATAAAGGTGAACAAACAGTAAAGAAAAAATAATGGAAAAGATGATGAATGTAGTAGGAGGGAAAGGAACGAGCAAGAGGAAAAAAGAAAAACAAGAGAGAGGAAAGGACGAAACAGGAGAAAGAAAGGCAAGTAGGGAAGGAAGAAAGTGGAAATGAAAAATTAGTGAAAGATAAAAGTATGAGGAAAAAATAATGTAAAAGGGAACGGACATTAAGGGAAAAGGAAAGTAGGAGTGAAAAGGAAAAGAAAAGAAAGAAAGTAAGAGGAAAAGGAAATAAGAGGAAGATGAAGTACAGAAGAGGATACCATAGAGGAGACAGTAAGAGTAAAGAAAGATTGCCGCCTTCCCTCAGCACACACACACCCGTTGCCTGACATAATGAGGCGCAGGAGGAAGAGGAGGAGAGGGGAGAGAATGGAAGAGATTAAAACACTTTTTTTATTGCTAATCGGCTTGTATTAAACACGAGTATTGGTACTTTTTTTTTCATCTTAATTGTGGGTTTATATCGTGGACCACTGCGTTTATGTGTTTGCGTGAGTTTTTGGTTGTTTTATTTTTATTTGATCTTTTAATCCGTCTCTCGACCGAGTTGGACGGCCACCATCAATTTTTTCCCTTTCCATGTGCTGTCTATTCCTTTGTTGTTAGGCTAATGGTAATGGCGGATGGAGAGGAGGAGGAGGAGGAGGAGGATAATACGGGGATGAGTTTGATGGTGAATGGTGATGGTGATGTTGGTGGAGTCAGCTGCGCGTAAAGTGCCTCTAGGGGATGAGTGTGTGTGAGTTGGCGATGCAGGTGATAGTGGGGTGATACAGGAAGGTGATGGTGATGTCTGTTTTGAATAGATGTTGGGTAAGAATATTGTGGTAGTGGTGAGGATGCTGAAAGGAAGACGGTGAGGATACCTGAGGGTGTTTATGGCATTGAAGAATGGCAGTGGTTGTGATAGGGATGATAGAATTATTTATTTGACCTAACTCGGACACTTGGAAATAGGCTTATTTATTTCCCCCATCATCACAGCTACAATCTTTCCCAGCATTACTTCCTTGCCAGTAGCACCTTTTGCTAACTATTCTTTCCCTAACTTATATGTTGGAGCTATCGCATTTTCCCCAGTTCATTCATTCCTAATTTTATATACTTAAGCGTTGTAATAATATGTGTTTTTCTTTTTACCACAGACTCACCACATTACAATTTGCATCTCTTCCCTTACTTGAACGTTCTCATAAGCATTGCTTTTTTCTAATTCTACTCCGTCACTTGGCATCCAGCCAAAAACATTTCCAAGTTCACTTCTTCATCTTTCCTCCTCTTCCTTAGTCCTGACGGGAAATGACCGCTGTCTCCATCTATCTCTAAGGCTGAACTTCTTCTCTCAAACTTTCTAAAAAAACTCCACTTTAGACGATTCTAAGCAATATTAATACCTTCATACACTCATCCACCCTCTGACTCCTTTTATGCTCATGTTATTAAGATTCTTAAGAGTGATGTTTATGCCCCTCTATGGCCTCAATCCTCAGAAGGCTTATGGACCTGATGGAGTGCTCCCTCATTGTCCTTAAAACTGTAAGCCTCCGTGCTGTCAACACCCTGCCTGGTCAAACTCTTTCGCCTCTGCCTGTCAACATCTACCTTCCTTCCTGCTGGAAGTATGTCATACAGCTCTGTGCCTCAAGAAGGGTGACCGTTCCAATCCTCAAACTACCGTCCCATAGCTTTGCTTTTTGTTCATCTAAAGCTTTTGAATCTATCCTTAACCGGAAGATTCAAGAGCATCTTTCCATTTCTGATTCCTTCTATCTGATCGCCAGTATGGGCTCCCCAAGGGCGCGTTCCCTATCTGGCGATCTCTCCCTTGCCTTCCTAACTGATTCTTTTTGGTCATCCTCTCTCTTAGCTGTTTCAGAAATCCTTTGTTATTGGTGTTGGACATACACAAAAGCCTTTGATAGGGTCTGGCACAAATCTTTGCTTTTCCAAACTACCCTCCTACGGTTTCTATCCTTATATCTGTATCTTTTACGTCTCCAGTTTCCTCTCTGACTGTTCTATTTGCTGCTGTAGACGATCACTGTTCTTCCCTCAAACCTATTAATAGTGGTGTTCCTGCAGGGTTCTGTCCGCCATCTCCCACTCTCTTTCTGCTGTTCATTATTGATATTCTTTCCAAAACAAACTGTCCTATCCGCATTCTTACGCCGATGACTCTACTCTGTGCATTATTCAACTTCTTTTTAATAGAAGACCCACCCCAACAGGAACTAAACTATCTCCAGGCTGGAGGTAATACAGAAACGCTTAGCTCTCAGACTCATTTACTTATTATTTCCGATTAAAGGCAAGAAGAACTTGTGTCCTTCAATGCCTCAAAAACACAAAGCCTCCAATTCTATCCACTGACACACATCTTCCAAACAACTATCCCCTAATCTTTTGACAACACTCAGCTATCACCTTCTTCAACACTGAACATCCTCGGTCTATCCTTAACTCAAAATCTCAACTGAAACTTACATCTCTTTCTTACTAAATCAGCTTCCCCGA
The DNA here is from genome assembly GCF_024679095.1 of Eriocheir sinensis. NCBI lineage: Eukaryota > Metazoa > Arthropoda > Malacostraca > Decapoda > Varunidae > Eriocheir > Eriocheir sinensis. Next base: position 62,960 of record NW_026112204.1, on the reverse strand, counting down.
GGCTGGGCGTTCTGTACTGTCTCGCTAGTTCTTCTCCCCCCTGCACAGTTGTTATCCATTTACAGGGCCTTGTCCGGCCCCTCATATGGAGTATGCATCTCATGTGTGGTGGGGTCTTCGTCTCATCAGCTCTCCTCCTCATACTAATAGTCTTCTACCTCTAAATTTCTGCCGCCATGCTGCTCTCTTCTTTCTATCTTTCTTATCGATATTTTCTATGCTGACTGCTCTTCCGAACTTGCAAACTCCATGCCTCCCCCTCCCGCCGCCCCGCCACACGACTTTCTACTTCAAGCGTTATCCTCTTTACTTCGTCCAAACTTTTTACGCAGGATTTAACGAGCATCTTCACTCTTTTCATCTCTCCTCGCTAGTAAACTTCTGGAACAATTTCTTTCCTTCATCTGGTATTTCCTCCTGCCTACGACTCTTGAATCCTCTTTCAAGAGGTGATAGGGTA
>NW_026112204.1:0-57500 GCF_024679095.1 Eriocheir sinensis | reverse complement strand
TACTACTACTACTACTACTACTATTACTACTTCTCTTCCTCCTCTCTCTTCCTTCTCTCTCCTCTTCATCTCTCCTCAAACCCTTCAGCCTTTCCTTTCATCTCTCGCCCTCCTCCTCCTCTCATCCATTCATCAGTGCTGGGACCCATCGTCTTCATCATATATATTAATGACCTAGAATCAGGACTGAAATCCAAAATATCGAAATTTGCTGATGACACCAAGGTGGGTGGAAAGGCCCTCACAAAGACCGACTGCGAAATCATTCACAAAGACCTCAATCACATTATCGAATGGTCGGAAAAATGGCAAATGTCTTTTAATGTTGACAAATGCAAAGTCATGCACATTTGTTCCCAAAATAGTAACCTCACGTACATCATGAATGGGAAACCTCTGCAGGCGATGCAGGAGGAAAAGGATCATGGAGTCACTATCAGCACTGAAAACACGCGAATCACTGTAAAAAAGCATACAACAAAGCCAACACTATGCTCGGGTTCATAGCGAGGAACTTCGAGTGTAAAACACCAGACGTGATGCTATCCTTATATAATTCCATGGTAAGACCGCACCTCGAGTATGCAGTACAGTTCTGGTCTCCTAATTACAGAAAGGACATTGCTTTACTGGAAAGGATTCAGCGACGCGCTACAAAGATGATTCCAACCTTAAGGGTTCAACCGTACGAGGAACGACTCAAGCGACTCAATCTCTTTACATTGGAGAAAAGGCGCCTATGAAGGGATATGATTTAAGTCTTCACGTATCTGCAAAAAAGTTCAATAACGTCGACTACTCCAAGTTCTTGGAACTGCAAACCAACTCAAAAACTAGAAATAACGGCTTACCCATTCAGTCGAGTCGATGTAACACAGACATCGGAAGGTGTTTCTTTTCAAACCGAGTCATCCGCCACTGGAACAACCTTCCCTCAGAAGTAGCAAATGCGAATACCATCAACTCCTTCATATATAGAATTGACCGTCATTTCGCTGCGTAGGGAGCAAACTGAATAGCGAGGTGCTTTCATCCGCTCCTCAATATCGAGGTGCTTTCATCTCCTCCTCAATATCGAGGTGCTTTCATCTGCTCCTCATTATCGAGGTTCTTTCATCTGCTCCTCAATATCGAGGTGCTTTCATCTGCTCCTCAGTATCGAGGTGCTTTCATCTGCTCCTCAATATCGAGGTGCTTTCATCTGGCGGTCGAGCAGATTAAATCACCCAAGCGGCGACCTCGTAATGAGCCAATAAGTTTTCTGTTGCCTGCATTTCCATGTTTTCATGTTTCCATGTTTCCATGTATCCTCCATCGCCTTCTCTTCCAGTTCCATATTTCTTTTATTTTCTCTTCTTCATATCTTGCTTTTATATCTCTCTTCGGCTTCTTTACTTTCTTTCCTTTCCCTGCTTGCGTTCTTCTTCCTTTTCTTTTTATTGTTCCCTCTCCTTTCATTTCTTCTTTAGTTTTCTATTCTCGCACCTGCTCTTCCTATATCTTTTTTTTTTGTTACCCCAGTTCCCTATATCATTTTCTTATCCTCTTGTTGAGCTTCTTGTTCCTCTTGTTCTTGTTCTTCCTCCTCCTCCTCATATTGTCTCCCTTTTCTCTCCTTCATCCCTTTCTCTTCCTTTCTCCTACATCATCATTTCTCTTCTTCCACTCCTCACATTATCTTTCTCTCTCCTTACTCTCACTTTTCTTGCTTCCACCTCTCCTTCCTTCCTTCCTTCCTTCCTTCCTTCCTTCCTTCCTCCTCCTCCCATTCCTCCCCTTCCTCCTCCGTACCTTTCCTCCATCTCTCCCTTCCATTAATTTTTCTCCTTTCAAGTATAATAAAAACATCACTTGTCTTCCTCTTCCTCCACTCTCCCCCTCTCTCTCTCTCTCTCTCTCTCTCTCTCTCTCTCTCTCTCTCTCTCTCTCTCTCTCTCTCTCTCTCTCTCTCTCTCTCTCTCTCTCTCTCTCTCTCTCTCTCTCTCTCTCTCTCTCTCTCTCTCTCTCTCTCTCAATCATCATCAGCATCAGCCTGTAACGTTCCCCTGCAGAAGTCCTCGGCCTCACACAAACGTTTCCATCGTTCTTGTCTTGTGCCTCTAATTCACAGCCTCTCCTACATGTCCCTCATTCTTCTCTGTATCACCACGCCATCTGGGGAAATCCCTTCTCTTCAGTGCTTTTATAAGCATTAATTTCTCTCTGTCACTCTTTTAATCAATCTGAAGTCCTCTCTCCTATATATGTCTTGATAATTGCATTTTTTAAGTGGCTTTATTATGTCACCTAATTATCTCTTTTCTCTCATCCATTTCCAGTTCCTTTTTGGTCTGATACAGTGACTCCTGGAAATAATCTCTCCATTCCTCTCTGGGCACTTCGCAGTTTCCATTCCAAAAGCCGTGAAAGTCTATACTCTGTGTCTCAGGCCCATAGGTCGTGACAAGAACAACACACTGCTGATTATGTCTTGCTTCAAGCACATTGGTAGGGATCCTCTCGATATATTATCTTGTTTTGAAAACTCCAGCTTTATGTGTATATTGATTTCCTGTTCGAATAAAGGGAGTCATCGCGAGTGGCCCAAGGCTGTCCTAAAGACCATCACAAATGAACTCCGGGAGGCAGCATGAGCCGAGCAAGTCATCCTCTTCCAGTGTTTTTTGTGTTTAAATCCTTTTCTGGATGTTCTGTGATGGTTTGGACGAGCCCCCCCCATGATGATGTTGGTGTTCAGGCATAAAGGTGAATGATGTCCTTTTCTTATAATATTTGATTTTTAATATATTTTTAAAATTTTATATAATCATATTGTTGTTATTTATTTATTTATTTAACTTAATTTACTTTAATCTAATTTTTCTTTTGCTTGATGTTTTCTTTTTCTTTTCATTATTTTCTGCTTTTATCCAATTTTCTTGTTGCTCTTTTAATATCATCCTTTTTTTATGTTCCTTGGTCTGGATGAGCCTCTTTCACCCCAGAAAAGACTCACCCATGATTTTGGATGTTAGTCAGGGCCGAAAGGTGGATGATTTGTCTATATATTTCCTTTTATCGATGTTGTGATCCTGTGTTTTAATTTTTTGGTGGTCTTTTTTTGCATCTTCCTTCTTCTTTTATTCTCTTTCTTTATGATTACTTTTCTGGTATTGTTTCTATGTTATCCTCTTTTTGTTGGTGTTCTCTTGTATCGCGTTTTCTTGGTGCTGTGTGCGGGTACTCCTGAGTCTCCTTCACCCCTGAAAAGACTCACTCGTCCCAGCATACAACACCAAACGCCTTCTTCTTTTATTCTGTTTCTATATCATTCTTATTCCTGGTGTTGTTTCTGTTCTATCCTCTTTTATCGGTGTTCTTTTTTATCTCCTGTTCTTTGTGCTGTGTGCTGGTAGGGCAAGTCTCCTTCACCCCAGAAAAGACCCACCCATACCAACACACATCACCACACACCTTAAAGCTACATTTTTTTTTTTTTTTGCCTTTTTGTCGTTTTGTGATTTTTTTTTTCATTTTTGTAGTTGATGAGATGACACGATAGTTTCCTTTTATCGATGTTGTGGTTCTATATTATCATTTTTGGTGGTCTTTGTCTATATCTTCCTTCTTTTATTCTCTTTCTGTATGATTCCTTTTCTGGTATTGTTTCTGTTCTATCCTTTTTCTCGGTGTTTTCTTGTATCGCCTTTTCTTGGTGCTGTGTGCTGGTACGGGCAAGTCTCCTTCACCCCAGAAAAGACTAACTCATACCAACACACAACACCACACGCCTTGATGCTAGATTTTTGTCTTTTCTGATTTTTCTGTTGTTTTTGTTGAGATGACACGATTGCCTTCAGTACCTTCCTTCCACAACGTGTAACGAACGTGTCATTACTTGGGTCGTCTGGTTATTGAGATGGTCAGTACTGTCTTGCTGGCCCCGCCCCTGCCCTGGACCCTCGGGTCTCCAGCACTGCCATGAACGCCCTGGGGAGCCGAGGCGCTCTGCCGGGACTCCTGGGCCCTGCGACGCTCGCCAGGAAGACCTTGGGCCCCCTGACGCTCCCCAGCCCCGCCGAGGCGAGGAGGGTTGGAGCAAGACTTGCCTCTTAAAACCACCAGACGGGAATATTAAGTTAATCGAAAATACCGTGAAGGCGCCGATCACGGAGTTTGTCGGATCCGGGATGGCAGAACGAAGGGCCGAAGGAGCGTGACGGATCATCCTGAGAAGTGACCTTGGAATGGTTTCCGGGGCAGAATCTGTTTGTCTCTCTCCTTCTTGCTTCCCTTTTTGCTTGTTTTGCACTCTCTCTCTCTCTCTTAAACAATATAGTAGTAGTAGTAGTAGTAGTAGTAGTAGTAGTAGTAGAAATAGTAGTTAGACGAAATCTGAGTATTGTTTCGTGTCTGTCAGGTCTTGATATGCCTTAACTACGCATAACCACGGCCCGGCGGACATAGAATCATAAGAGGGCAAAGGACGGAGCCTAAGAGTAATTACTGGGCTTCAAAGTTGGAACAGGGAAGGGAGGGCTGAGTTATCATTAGGCTGAAAGAGTGTCTGGGATGAAGGCAGGAAGAATGGGAAAAGAGGAAAGGAAGGAGGAACTGGGAGGGAGAAAAGGTAGGAGAGGAAGGTTGAAAAGGGATTGAAGGAGGGAAGGAGGAAGAACAAACAGTAGAAAACGGAGGGAATTTAGGAGGGAGAGGACATTAAGAAACGAGAATAGGAAAGAATAATGGAGATGAACGGGAGGTAGAAAATGTGAGAGGGAGGGGCCGACTTGATCGGCTAGATTTCGATCGCCGATAGAGTCGGTCTGTCTGCACCCCGCTACGGGCCTCCTTTGGCAAAGGGCCGTGCTCCATTCTATAGGGAGGGAGCAATCTTTGGAGGAGGAGAAGGAGGAGGACGGTCCCTCGCTTGGTTTCTACAGTGTGCCACACAACGTCTTGTCCCCTTCAGGACCCTTCTACATCATACCGAAGGAGAGGAAGGACAGCAAACCCCCCAAAAAGAGCAAGAAGACCAAAGTTTCTCCACCAGCCCCCCTTTCCTTTTCTTCCTTTTCTGTATCAGCTGTGCAACATACTGGAGGGTCATTATGTGCAGTCTCTCAAAGGCCACTAACTGCCACTAGCCGAGGATTCTTCAGTGTCACTGTCGATAAAGTCAATGAGGCTCATGGCGTGCTGGCTGGGGTGGATGGTTAGTGTACAGGCAGGTAGACTCATGGTGTTGGCTGCAGGGGTAGATTGGTTAGTGTACAGGCAGGCAGACTCATGGTGTTGGCTGCAGGGGTAGATTGGTTAGTGTACAGGCAGGCAGACTCATGGTGTTGGCGTTGCTGCTGCAGGGGTAGATTGGTTAGTGTACAGGCAGGTAGACTCATGGTGTTGGCTGCAGGGGTAGATTGGTTAGTGTACAGGCAGGTAGACTCATGGTGTTGGCTGCAGGGGTAGATTGGTTAGTGTACAGGCAGGTAGACTCATGGTGTTGGCTGCAGGGGTAGATTGGTTAGTGTACAGGAAGGAAGACTCATGGTGTTGGCTGCAGGGGTGGATTGGTTAGTGTACAGGAAGGTAGACTCATGGTGTTGGCTGCAGGGGTAGATTGGTTAGTGTACAGGAAGGTAGACTCATGGTGTTGGCGTTGCTGCTGCAGGGGTGGATTGGTTAGTGTACAGGCAGGCAGACTCATGGTGTTGGCTGCAGGGGTAGATTGGTTAGTGTACAGGCAGGCAGACTCATGGTGTTGGCTGCAGGGGTAGATTGGTTAGTGTACAGGCAGGCAGACTCATGGTGTTGGCGTTGCTGCTGCAGGGGTAGATTGGTTAGTGTACAGGCAGGCAGACTCATGGTGTTGGCTGCAGGGGTAGATTGGTTAGTGTACAGGCAGGCAGACTCATGGTGTTGGCGTTGCTGCTGCAGGGGTAGATTGGTTAGTGTACAGGCAGGTAGACTCAGGGTGTTGGCGGCAGGGGTCGATTGGTTAGTGTACCCGTAGGTAGACTCATGGTGTTGGCGTTGCTGCTGCAGGGGTAGATTGGTTAGTGTACAGGAAGGTAGACTCATGGTGTTGGCGTTGCTGCTGCAGGGGTGGATTGGTTAGTGTACAGGCAGGCAGACTCATGGTGTTGGCTGCAGGGATAGATTGGTTAGTGTACAGGCAGGCAGACTCATGGTGTTGGCTGCAGGGGTAGATTGGTTAGTGTACAGGCAGGCATACTCATGGTGTTGGCGTTGCTGCTGCAGGGGTAGATTGGTTAGTGTACAGGCAGGTAGACTCATGGTGTTGGCTGCAGGGGTAGATTGGTTAGTGTACAGGCAGGCAGACTCATGGTGTTGGCGTTGCTGCTGCAGGGGTAGATTGGTTAGTGTACAGGCAGGCAGACCCACTCCTCATTCACATCCCTGTGGGGACACCCAGCAGGTGGTCACGATTAATTGCAGTACATCGTTGCGAAGTCGAACTGTAAACGAGAGCGAGTCCAGCAGCAGTCGAGCAGCATTCTTTACCCATTGCAATAATCGTGCGTACGTCGCAGGTGCTCACGATGTGCTCACGATGAATCCCTGCAGGAATTTGCGATAATTGCAGTAAGCAGCGATACGCACTCGATCTTTCCTCGCTTCGCCTGCAGTGATTGCAAAGGTCTACTACTAAGCGAGCGGAGATTGAACAAACGTCGTAATGGATCGCGAGATCTTTCTTGTCGCAACAAATTGCGCTTCTCAAGTGGCGATCGAGCTGAGACTCCAACATTTTCGGTATCGCAGTAAGTCGCAGAGGCAAAATCGCAGATGTGTGATCCCAGCATTAGACTCTACTCTGTCCAGAGCTGTGGTGGAGCCCTCCCACACGTGAGATATATATATATATATATATATATATATATATATATATATATATATATATATATATATATATATATATATATATATATATATATATATATATATATATATATATATATATTCATCTCTCTCTCCATTTCTATCGTTTAACTTCCCCTTCCTCTTCCTCATCTTTTCGTTCCATCCTTACCCATAAGAAGCAGTAACAGGAAAGAGGTAAAGTTAGAGCTTTTCTCTCCTCTCTTCTCACCTCGGCTTTCTCGCCTCATCATCATCACCATCATCTCGCCTCCATTTCACCCACCTTCTCGTCTCCTCACCTGCCCCTCGTATCCCTCCAATCCTTACACAGGAAAAGCAGGAAAAAGAGAGGAATAAGGTAACTCTTTCCTTGTCTCTCTTCACACCTTCTTGTCTCCTTTTCATCTCCTCTCTACCACACCTTCTTCCCCTCATCTCCTCCTCCTAACCTTCATCCGAGAAAGGCAGGAAGAGGCGGGAATAGGTGACCTCAGACCTCCCTTTCTCCCCTGTCTTCTCACTTTTTCTTCTCACTTTCCTTCTTTCCTCTTTTCACCTTCTCTCCTCGCCTGTCCTTCATCTCCTTTTCCCAACTCTCACACAGTATAACCAGGAACAGAAGGAGTAGGTTAACTCTGAGCTCCTTTAATCTCTTCTCACTCATTTCCTCTACTCTTTTCACCTTCTTCCCTCTTCTCGTCTCACCTTATCTCCTCACCCGTCCCTCATCTCGTAACCCTCGCCCATGAAAACCATTGACAAGTAAGGAATAGACGAATTCTGAGCTCCTTTTCTCTTCCCTCTTATCACCTTCTTCCCCCTCATCTCTGCTCACCGTGTCTCTTCTATTTCCACCTTGCCTCTTTACCTGCCCCTTATCTTCTCTTTCCAACCTTCACACAGGAACACCAGGGAGAGGAAGGAATAGATGAACTCAGAAATCCTTTTCTCTCCTCTCTTCTTACTTATTCTTTCTCCTCACCTCCTGCTCCTCATCTTCTCCTCACCTCCTCTTTCTCCTCTTTCACCCAAGAACAGGAATACGTATAGATGAACTCAGAGCTCCTTTTGTCTCCTCTCTTCTTACTTATTCTTTCTCCTCACCTCCTGCTCCTCATCTTCTCCTCACCTCCTCTTTCTCCTCTTTCACCCAAGAACAGGAATACGTATAGATGAACTCAGAGCTCCTTTTGTCTCCCCACTTTAAACATTAATATCCACTTCACCTCATATCCTCACCTCCTGCTCCTTACCTTCTCCTCACCACCTTTTCCCTTCTTCTCCTCATCTCCTTTTCCCCTCTTTCACTCACGAACAGAAAGGAATAGGTGAACTCCAACCTCCTTTTCTCTCCTCACTCCTCACATTCATCTCCTGTTTACCGCCTCATCTCCTTCCTCACCCAAGACCATTATGACCAATATTTTGCCACCAAGAACCCTAATGAATCTCTTCATTCAAAAGTTTGGATCTAGTGCCAGAAAGTCAAGTTTTACGTCCTCTCGAGGGTTCTGTTCTTGGTACAACATCCAGCACTTGACTGTAACTTTGGATATACAGAAGGAAGTATCATAATGCCTCTCCTCAGGACTGAAGCAAGATTACAAGACTCTCTGCAGTGGCTGGATAAGGAAAGAGCCAGGCGTGCAACACCTAAGGCAAAGAAAAAGAGAAAAGAGAAGATGAATGAGGAAGTTAGCGCCTTATGACACCATCATCTTGGAGTGATAATAGTTTTTTAGATGCCTTATCCTTCTCCAGTAAGCGAACAAGGTATAAACAATCATATGTGAATGTTTCATGCCAGTCAAATAAATACAAATAGCAAGACACACAGGAAATGGAAAAAAAAATCTTTAGGAGCCAAAATCTCGAAAATTAGTTTTTTTACACTTCAAAAATTTCAGAAAATCTACAAAATATCTGACAGTCTATTGTAAGGTATCAATAGAAACTACAGATAAATGGCAATTTTTCTGATTTTTTTAACTTTTAAAAATGCAAAATGAAAACGGGAGAAAAAGTGGAGAAAATTATTAGTGAAAAAGAAGTGCATTCTTTTCGAAAACAACACAAAAAAATCTAAAATTTTCAAAAGGAGAAATGTAGATATACACACAGTTTACATGGTATTTTTTTCAAAGCAATTAACTAAAAAATAAAGTCTGAAACATACAAAAAATGCTTTGTTTGAGTCTCCCCTACACATTCACCCAAATTTCACGAAATTCACAAAATGTCGTACATTTACACCAACAAACAACATACTATTTCAAAGCCATAGGACGTACCGTAGGCCCAGGAGGTACCCCCCAGGCTTCCCCCTTAAGGACTAGGTTAAATCTGATCTCCCTTTCTCTCCTCCTCTCACCTTCTTGTCCCCGAGCTGCCTGACGCCGCAGGTGAGGTTGGCCGGGATGCCCACAGGTGTGGTGACCTCGACGGACGTGGGCAGGAAGTAAGGACAGGTGGGACACAGCTGATCCGCCTCCAGGGTTCTGTGGGCTGCACCTGCGGAGTGAGAGGGGGGGAGGGAGTTAGTTTGGTGTGGGAGGCAGCGGTGTGATGGAGGGGGAGGAGGAGGGGGAAGAGGAGGAGGAAGGGGGGTAGTGGTGTTAGTTTGGTGTGGGAGGCAGCAGTGTGATGGTGGTGGAAGGAGGAGGGAGTGGTGGGGGGAGTGGGGATGATAGGGACTGGGGTAGAGGAAAGGGTTGGGTGACATCTGTGAGGGGGAAGACTTTGTGGGGAGGTTTGTGGGATCGGGGAGAGGCTGGGTAAGGAGAGAGTGAAAGGGGAGAGGTGAGTTAAGTGGAAAGGTTTCAGAGAGAGACAGAGAGATAGATAGAAAGACAAAGAATAATATGAATGTGAAATTATGATGCGCGCGCGCGCACACACACACACACACACACACACACACACACACACACACACACACACACACACACACACAGACGGAATTACTCACGGACAAAGTAATTTGAGAGAGAGGATTACGAATAGAACGGAAAAGGAAAGAAAAGAAATCAAGAAAAAGAAAAAAAAAAGCAATTAGGAGGAAAGAGAAAATAGGTAAAGATAAAGAACAGTACTATTATAAGAGAGACAGACAGACAGACAGATCCAGATACAGACAGATAAGCGAAAAGACAAGCAAACGGACAAAGGAGAAACAAGCTCAGACACAGATTAAAAAAATGAACTAAAATACAAACAGATCGATAATTATGACAGCAAGACAGACAGACAGCGCAGCAATCAGCGCCACCTGACCTGCTGGCCGCCCGTCCACCTGTCCGGCGCTCACTTGCAGCCACTAATTACCGAGCTGGCGGCTAGGTAACACGACTCACCTGATTTATGTTTATCACTGCCGCAAAAAACCTGTCTCCTTTAATATTGATATACGTTTGACAGTGACCCGTGATGGTGGATTGGTTTGTGAGGGTGGATTGGGTGGTAATAGTGGATTGGTAGATAGGTGTGCAGGGACGGGTGGATGAACAGGTGTGGGGGACAGGTGGATGTCCAGGCAGGTGTACACAGGTGGATGCGTGAATCAGAACGATGTATTGGACGGTGTAGAGTTGGACGTTTTAGTAGAGATTGATATTTTTTTCATATCAGAGTTTGCGGAGGCGACTGATCAGCTAATGATGTGTGTGTGTGTGTGTGTGTGTGTGTGTGTGTGTGTGTCCATCAAACACACAGTTTCCATCGTAATAATGAAGTAGTAATGGTTTTTATAATAACTTTCTGTTTCCCCGCAAAAATCTGGACAAAAAATCATGACTTGAAACAAAACGTGAAGCTTTTCGTAATTTTCATTTCCTCATGTCACAAAAAAAAATCGTCTTTCGCCGCCAGATGTTTCCTCGGCTGTGAATCAACGAAATAAAAGTTAAGGAAAATGAGGAGAAACAGGCGAAGTAGCTGAAAAAAATCATGACAAAACTTGCTCTCCCTCTTTACTCCTTCTTTTCTTCCTTCTTGCTCTTGCCTTTTCGCTTTTCTTTTCCTCCTTCCTGCCCACCCGACCTTTTACTCATTTATTTGTATTACCTCTCCCTTATTCCCTTCTTCAGCCTCAGTCATATCCAAACACATTTCTGAACTTTTTTTTCTTTGCCCTTTCATTTGTTTTCTTCTTCTTGCACTTCCCTTTTCAACTTTCCTTCCCCTCATAACCCATCTTACTCTTTGTCCCATCAGCAGCATCCCTTTCTTTCATAATTCCCTTTTTCTCCTTCCTCCACATAACTATCTCTCCCCACTATTCTCTCTTTTCTCTTTATTTCCTCCTTCCCATTCTTCTATTTCACCCTACTCTTCTTTTTACTCTATTTCCTCCGTCCTATTCTTCTCTGTATCTTCCCTCCTCCACCTTTTACCCACCTCCACATCGCCCCCCTTTTCCCTCCTCTTCTCCTCTTCTTCCCTCACTTCCTTGCCCTCAAGCCAGCCTCATATTAATCCTTTGATACCTTAATGAAATATCCCCAACTCCATTACTAATATTATAATAATTTTTATTATCATTATTATCAAGCTTTGCTCCTCCTGGGTTCGTGTTTACGTATCCAAGTCTCCATTCCGCGTTATCTTTGCCCATCACTTCCCTGGGCTCCGCACACTAAGAGGGCAGTGCCGTGGAGTGGATGCCCGGCCGCTGGTTAATCTCCGTCTCACGTGCTTTCCGCTTACCTGCTCGCGGCCGTGTGGGGGTATCTGCATCATGATACACGTGCCGGGGCCCGGTGCGTCCTGTGTGCTGTGCGGGGCGGGGTGAGAGAGAGAGAGAGAGAGAGAGAGAGAGAGAGAGAGAGAGAGAGAGAGAGAGAGAGAGAGAAAAAAAACATCCTCTCCGCCTGGATTAAGGGCCAAGCCTTTGCTTACACTTCCTGATCAGGCTCGCGTCGGCGAGTGTCTTGCAGGTGACACACACAAACACACACACAAACACACACACACACACACACACACACACACACACACACACACACACACACACACACACACACACACACACACACACGCTATCTCTACTTTTCTTCCTCTCCTCCTCACCACTTGTCCGTGTTCTCAAAATGGCATCAAAGTTCATTACACAGGATGTCCTGCAATCTTTTTCTCCATTGAATCGGAATAGTGACATAAACGTCCTTATTATTTGTTTTTACATTGTTTATTTATTATTATCAACCTGTGTCAGCTTCTAAACTCTTTCTCGTTTGATTTGAATTCCTCATCTTTTACTTCCGATTCCTTTCTTCTGGACTTCTATGCGCCATAATGATACTGAAAGGGAAGTACGGTATAAACTGTTGGGCGTGGCCATTAACCCGTAACAGAGGTTCATAGACAGCTCATTGTGAGTCTGGCGTAATGATATTGTTGCAACTGATGTCGAGGGAATGGTGGAAGAGGAGGAAGGGAGGAAGAGCTTGCATGGAGTATGGGCGTTGGCTTCAGTAAGCCGCTCAGACCACCCACGCCAAGCTTTGTGTTGTGACGTGAGGCGCGGAGTGTTGTTTTCCTGTCTGACTTATAAACCCTTCTTACTTTCCACCTTCGTTACGGCACCCTCTCTATCGCTTCCCCACCCCGCTTCACTTTCCTCTTCTATTTATGTTATGTATTTGTGTGTTTACCCACGCTGCTGCCTCCACAAATGTTCAGTTGCACCCAACTTCCTCGGCCTCCCTCCTGTCTATCGTTTCAATCTTTAATTTACCACCATCCCTCCCTTCTGTGTGTCAAAAACTCGCTCCATTCGTCTGTTCCTTACGTTTAATCTCCTTGAATATCTTCCTCTCTCTGTATCTTCCTCTCTGTCTAGGTTTGAGTTTATAGTAGTGGACAGCTTCCTTTTCTTCTTGACGGTTTTTTTGCGCGTCCTTCCAGTTTATTGTGTTTCCTCTTATACTTTAGGCGTGTAATTGCATCCATCAGTTTTTATGATTGGCAGAAAATTATGGACCATTAATGTTTTATGTTCAATACTACGTTTGTTGTGTTATGTTAGAGTTGATATCATTCACGATTATTTTGTTTGCCGACTGAAGTTTGGTTTAGCCATCCCTAACTCTACTTCCTTGCCTTCTGTGTTTCATCTCTGCCTACTCTCACTATTCTCCCTCTCTGTTTACCAATATTTCTAATTCTCTCCTTCCTCTCTACTTTCTTACGAATACCTCTACCTCACTGCCACCTCCATCCTTTCTTTTTTCCCTTTTTTCTCTTCTCCTTTTCTCTACCTTCCTACAAATATCCCTCGCTCTCTCCCTCCACCTCTCTCAATTTCTCTCTCCTTTGCTCCTTTCACCTACCTATACATCTTCCTTCCTCTCCACCTGCCTGCCTACAAGTTTCTCCCTCCCTCTTTTTCTCCCTCCCTCCCTATCTCCCTTTCCCCTCCGCGCCTTTCCTCCCACTCTCTCTTTCCAGTCCGTGCCTCCCGTTTTCCACTCGGTAACGTGACGGGAGGTCTTGGATATTTATGGCCGTCCACTAAACCATTTGTTGTATTAGTTTTTCAATGTGTTTTTTCTTTGATGAATGTTCGTAATGTTTTGTGTGAGTGAATGAGTTGAAGGCTGCTCTCTGATTTCCCTTTGGTGTCTGACTAAGCTATTTCAATTTGTTTCATATTTATTCACTTTTGATTTTTCGCGTTGTTTTTATATTCGATCACTAATCGTTCCTTGCTAATAACTTCCATTTGTTTATTCTATAAGATGGTTTTTTTCTTTCTTTTTTTCGCTTTTCTTTTTTTTCTTTTTCATTTTTTGTTTTCCAGTAAACTGTTTCCATTAGTATTCTCACTTGTCTTCTTTTCAATAACAGTTTTCCTATTTTTATTCTGAATTAAAGTCACTGCTGGATTCTGTTTCATCACTTTTTGTCAGTGTTATATTTTCTTTTTTTCTCTGGTATATGTTTTTTTTTTTTATGTTTAGTGTTTGGTTGATGGAGGTCGATTTTTTTTTTTCTTTTTAGCTTCTCATTCTTTTCTTTGCTGTGCTGTTCCATCAGGTGTCCGGTTAATGCAATTTGAATTCTCCAGTTTTTTCTTCTTCATTTTAACGTTGTCATTGTTTTCCTTCTCGAGCAGTTAATTATTTTTTTCTTTAAGTTATTTGAGGGGTGAAGGTGCGCACAGTTTTTTTTTTTTTCTTTAGTTCTTTTTGTTTTAACCTTTATATTTTTCACCTGTTGCCACGCCATTGCTCTGACATTTTTTTCTTTATTTGCAATTCATTTTCTTTTTTTCTTATATTTTAGGGAGGAGTGGAGGAGGAAGGTGAAGATTTGCATGTGTTTCATCTTCTTTGTACTTTATTTTCCTGTGATCTTTGCCTTTTTCCTTTTTCATCTATTTTTCATCTATTTCCTTTTTCCTTTCTTATTTTGCTCAGCTTTTTCTTCTGTAGGTTTTCATTACTAGTCATTATTTCTTTTTTTTTCTTTTCTTTATCTTTATCTTGCTTTTCTCTCTCTCTCTCTCTCTCTCTCTCTCTCTCTCTCTCTCTCTCTCTCTCTCTCTCTCTCTCTCTCTCTCTCTCTCTCTCTCTCTCTCTCTCTCTCTCTCTCTCTCTCTCTCTCTCTCTCTCTCTCTCTCTCTCTCTCTCTCTTTCCTTACTCTCTAAACTTATTTTCTCTTGCTCATTTCTCCTTTCTCCCTAACTTGTTTTTTAATTCTTTACTGTGTCTTTCTCCCCTCCCCTTTTTTCCTTCTCACTCTTGTTTATTCGTTTCCATTTTATCCAGATTTTCTTTCCTTACAAACTTTTATCTTCTCTTTTTCCACTACATTCACGTCTGCTTTTTTTTTTCTCCAATTTTCTGCAACACTTTCACTTCCATTACTTTGCTTTCTCTCTTGTCTTGGCATTCCGTGTGTCTTCTGTTTATATATATTTTGTTTGTTTTCTTTTTTTTTCCTTCCTGTCTCTTTCTTCCTCTTCCTGTCTCCATTTGTCATTGTCTCTCTCTTCTCCTTTCTCTTCTTTATAAATTGTTCCGTCCTTTTGTCTCTTCAACAGTTCGTAATTCATCTTCCGGCAGACTCTTTATCTCCTTGTTTCCTTTTCTCCTTTCTTTGCTTCTCTTTGTCTTCTTTCCTTTTATTTCTCCTTCCTTAAATATGCCTACTTCCTCTTTGCGTTTCTATTCCTCTCTTACATTTTCGTTGTTCTCCTTTTATATCTTTTTTATTTCCTTTATTGATTCTTTTTCCTTTATTTTGGTGTTTGCTATTGTTTTTAGTTCTTTTCTATGTTTTTTTTTTATTCCTTTTTTATCGTTTTGCTTTTTATGTTCTCCCTTTTTTCCTCCATATCTCCTTGCCGCCATATCTTTTCCATCCATCCTTTCCTGTTTCCCTTCTCACATTTTCTTTCATCCTGCTCCACTACTCATCATCCCTTCCATCTCTTCCTTCCATGCTCCCTCCCTAAATTTTGTTCTGTTTTCAGTTTCATTTTTCAATCCTCTCCTACCTCCTGCCTGCTCCCTTTCTCTCACCTCTCTATCTCCCCTTTCTTCTCCCTCTATGATTCCTTCTAACTTTCCCTCTCCCTTCCCTCCTCCTCTTCCTCCTTTTCTTCATATACACCTTTCCCTCCCCGTCTTCCTCTCCCTCACACTCCATCCCCTTACATTCTCCCTCCCCATCATCCACTCCTTCCATCTCCACCTCTCCCCTTCCTCGCTCCTGCTCTCTCCTCCTCCCCATCTCAACACACTCTCCCTCCATTCCTCCCCCTCCCTTCCCCTCTCTCTCATTACTCGCACACTCCATCCTCTTCCTCCTCTTACTCTCCCTCAGCATCTTTTACTCCTTCTTCCTTCGCATCACTCCCTTGCTTCTCCTTTTGCTCTCTCTTCCTCCACATCTTCAACACTTCCTGCCTCACCCCTTCCACCTCTCCCTTTCCACCTCTCCCTTTCCGCGTACCCTTCTCCCCCTTCCTCTTCCTCCTTCCTCCTCCTTCTCTCCCTCTCATCTTTTTCCGCATCTTTTACTCTTTCTACTTCCGCATCACTCTCTTCCTCCTCCTCCTTGCTCTCTCTTCCTCTTCGTCTTCAACACTTTCTGCCTCACCCTCTTCCGCTTTCTCTTCCTCCCCCTTCCTCCCCCCTCCCCCACCCCCCCCTCCCCCATCCTCCCCCCTCCCCCTTCTCCTTTCCCCTTCCTCCCCTCTCCCTCTTCCTCCCTTCCCCTTCCTCCCCTCTCCCCCTTCCTCCCCTCTCCCCCTTCCTCCCTTCCCCTTCCTCCCTTCCCCTTCCTCTCTCCCCTTCCTCCCTCTCCCCTTCCTCCCTCTCCCCCTCCTCCCCTCTCCCCTCCCCTTTCCCCCTCCCCTTCTCCTTCCCCTTCCTCCCCTCTCCCTCTTCCTCCATTCCCCTTCCTCCCCTCTCCCCCTTCCTCCCTTCCCCTTCCTCCCCTCTCCCCCCTCCTTCTCCCTCAATCTCCCACCACCATCTCCCTGCGCTGAATAGCTAGGCACAAACCCAGGGATGATATTTGGATTCAGTGCAGGCCGCGGCCAAGAGCCAGACGCCAAGTGCTGCAAGTCGACGTTTGAAGCCACACATTACTGTTGCCTTTCTGCGGATCAAGGCTTTGGGAGAGAAAAAAATATACATGTGTGATCTTTGCACTTTGGAGTGCCCGCCTCCTCGCCCTCTCTGACTGAAAGAAAATTGAAATGTGTGTGTGTGTGTGTGTGTGTGTGTGTGTGTGTGTGTGTGTGTGTGTCCGTTTGTGTTATCTCTTCCTCCATCTCTTCCACCATTCATTTTCCCTAGAAGAAAAAAAATCTGTAGTGTGACTCTTTGTATGTGTAGCACCCCCCCCCTACCCCCTTCCCCCTTCATTGCTGAGAACGAGGAGTCTTGACAACCTATTGTGGCAGAATCGATTAAGTCATCTTTTCCTCCATCTCTCCATCTTAATTTCCTCTTTTCCTCTACTCCTTTCTTTTTTCTTTCCCTCATTTTTCCTTTCTTTCCTCTTTATATCATCCAGTACCAACACAGTATAAGCGGATGACATGTGCCACCTTTACGTGACAGTCTTTGCCTCCCTTCAAACATAATTCTGAAAACTGGGGAGTGTTGGAGAGCAAAGAAGACAAGATAGGGACAAGGTGAGGGGGGGGGAGCTCTCTCTGAACAATGAAATACTACAGTCATGGCATTACAAGCGTGACAATAGGAAGCAGCGATGGCCAATGAATTGTGTGTGTGTGTGTGTGTGTGTGTGTGTGTGTGTGTGTGTGTGTGTGTGTGTGTGTGTGTGTGTGTGTGTTATTCGCCTTCACCCTGTTTGCCACAAATAAACCTTCTTGCATATCAACACACATTCATTGGCAGTTAATGAAAGGTGGGATTTTTTTTCGTTATTTCATACTGCTATTGATTGATTTCTTAAATTGTTGTTCTTGTTCGTATTTTTAGTTCTTATTTCTTATTAGTTTTTTTCTTCTTATGTAGAGGTTTACATTGTCACATTTTCTAACCAGCCCACCTCCCCCCAAAAAAAAATCCACGCCTTTTAGAAATTTTTAACGGCACCACTACCCATCCATCTGGGTGGTATGCTTTTTTACGACAATGACCTTTTAAGGTGACTCCAGTCCAGTTAGTGACTGCAGGCATATTAAATAAAAGTGGCTGCCTTGATACACGACTCTCGCTTGAGACCATACTGACCCCGGTGCTCCTCTTGAGAACAAAAGTCGCAGAAGTTAGGGGCTGATTGAAGTTCTGGGCAGCTGTGTGTGTGTGTGTGTGTGTGTGTGTGGGGGGGGGCGGTAGTGTGCATAAACGTCGTCAGTGGGCGGGGGTGTGCCTTAACGCTGCGTACCCGTCAGGCAAGGGGAGCCATCTGGCGGGATGGGAAAAGAGAGAGAGAGAGAGAGAGAGAGAGAGAGAGAGAGAGAGAGAGAGAGAGAGAGAGAGAGAGAGAGAGAGAGAGAGAGAGAGAGAGAGAGAGAGATAGAGTTTTACGGGGACAGTTGGAAGGATGGAATGAGGATGTAAATGAACGTGGGCGTGAGGAAAAATGAGGGACGATGAGGCGAAGGGAGGGAAAATTGCCCATGACGAGGAGAAGAAGAAGGAGAGAAAGAAGAAGAGAGAATGATGAAGCCGAAGAAGAAGAAAACTAAGAAGAAAGAAGAAGAAGAAGAAGGAAGAAAGAAAGGATAATTTGAAAGAAGATAATAAGAAAAGAAAGACAGTAAAAGGAAGAAATTAGAGGAAAATGATGAACTACAATGCGAACTCGAACAAGAAAAAGAAAAGTAACAAGAAGGAAGAAAATAAAGATGATAATGATGATGAAAGGAAGGAAGAGGAAGCAGATTAAGAAGTGAACGGAAGAAGACAAAGAGAGAGAGAGAGAGAGAGAGAGAGAGAGAGAGAGAGAGAGAGAGAGAGAGAGAGAGAGAGAGAGAGAGAGAGAGAGAGAGAGAGAGAGAGAGGAGGAGAGAGGAGAGAGAGAGAGAGAGAGAGAGAGAGAGAGAGAGAGAGAGAGAGAGAGAGAGAGAGAGAGAGAGAGAGAGAGAGAGAGAGAGAGAGAGAGAGAGAGAGAGAGAGAGAGAGAGAGAGAGAGAGAGAGAGAGAGAATGCAAATCGTGGAGGTCGCTCCCGGAGCCAAGACCTAGTTTGCTGTGGCGGGGCGGGCGGTGAGGACAGGGGCGAGGCCAGCCACTCCGTTCCTTCCGTGCGGGGTCAGGAGAGGTCAGAGCACCCTGCCGCGCCTCCCGTCCCCGGCCCTGCCCGACACACCCTTCCCGCCATAATGTTCTGCCTTCAATTCGACACAGATTGGGAGCTGGAAGAACATAAGATTTGTTTAGGATCCCATTGGTGCCTGTCGCGTTCCTTTTTCTCGTCACTTGTTTTTCGGTCCGTTTTCTTTTTGGGTTTTTATAGTTATTTTTTCCCGCTTCCTCGCGTCCTTCGTCAGTGGAAAATGGGATCTTAGGGGACTGCGTGTCCTGTTCTTTTTATATCCTTCTCGGCTGTTTTTCCTTTTATTTTATCTACTATTTATTTTTACACTCATGTAGTATTACAACATAACATGGGATGCGCGATGATTTGGCCTTTTTTTAGGGGTGTCTATGTTCTGTGCGATTAGGAGAAGCAAGAGGGAAAGGAAGAGGAGTAGGAGGAGGAGGAGGAGGAGGAGGAGGATGCATGTGAAAGGAATGAGTGTTGGTTGGAATGGACTGTTTTGCTGGTCGTGTGGAATGTCATTTTAGGGCTTTTTCATTACTTCTCAACTGTGACCGAAAAGTAAAAGGAAACAGGGCATTGATCCTTATTTGCTGTATGTTTGAGGAAGAATAACATGTTATTTTTTTTATATTTTGGTGTTGAGTGGAATCCCAAAGGAAGAAAAACTAAGAGCCTCTCCGAAGAAGGAAGTGTTGCTTTTTTAGAAGAGAATGTGTCCAAGGAAAGAATGCTGTGTGTTCCGTGATATTGTGATAAAATCGTATTAGTTTGTTTTTCTTTCTTGTGTTGTACATTAAGGAAGTGTGTTGTGTTGCTCATGTAAGGCTGACCATTTTTTTGACAGTCTTGAGAACATTATCGAAAATTTTGCGTATTGGAAAATTATGTAGTGATGAAAATGTGTTTATCTTTATTATGGGGTGAGTGAGGTGATATGTTGAAGATATATGTTGTGTGAGTGTAACCGTGGACATTTCCCGGGAACAGTTTGAAGCATGAAGTGATGATGTGAGTGAAGGTTAGCGAAAGAAAAACACGAATACATGAATGATGGGATCAAAGAAGAAAATAAGTGCATGACAAGATAAACGAGGCAAGTTATATTTGGTCACAGGTAATGCTAATATATTGTTTTGTTTATGCACTGTTAAAAAATTATCGTGGTTCAGTAGTAGAAAAAAATAGAAGAAAACGTTGTCTATTATGTAGCACTGATATATTTATCGTTCCGTGGTAAAAACTAATCGTGGTTCAGTAAAAGAAATGGAAAACACCTACAAGAAAACGTTAATTGTATTATGCGGAATGAGAGCTGAGTGGAAATTTTTCTGTAACGTTCCCGGCCATGAAGTTCCCTTTCGTAATGTGCAGGACGAGGCGCACGAGGAAAAATATGAACACCGAGACTCTTTTTGCCTTGATTACTGATGGACGCAGCGTGACGGCGGCGGTGTTGACGAAGAGGCGTCGCTGGATATGTCGTTCAGTGTTCTCCATAATTTTTGTATGAATATTTCTGGTTCGCTCCGTCCATTCTATTCATATTCCTTGTTTGCTGTTGTCCATCGTTCCTGTGTGTATATCTCTTGTTTGCTGTTGTCCATCGTTCCTGTGTGTATATCTCTTGTTTGCTGTTGTCCATCGTTCCTGTGTGTATATCTCTTGTTTGCTGTTGTCCATCGTTCCTGTGTGTATATCTCTTGTTTGCTGTTGTCCATCGTTCCTGTGTGTATATCTCTTGTTTGCTGTTGTCCATCGTTCCTGTGTGTATATCTCTTGTTTGCTGTTGTCCATCGTTCCTGTGTGTATATTCCTTGTTTGCTGTTGTCCATCGTTCCTGTGTGTATATTTCTTGTTTGCTGTTGTCCATCGTTCCGGTGTGTATATCTCTTGTCTGCTGTTGTCCATCGTTCCTGTGTGTATATTAGGTTGCACCGATAAGCAATTTGGCCGATTACCGATTACCGATTAATCGGTGACAATAATCGGCGATACCGATTAATCAGCCGATTATTTATAAATTGTAAATGTGATTAATCGTCATTAATTACTGGACACTGGTACCACAAAGTTAAAGACATACCGTAACCCACATGTTTACAACTTTGTTTACTGCCCAACTGTCATCTGCATGGAGAACAAATACGTCTAGTAATTTGTTACTTATAATTTAGCCTTGCTTTGTGGAAACATCCTGATTTTAATATGTTAGAATTTCCAGTTTTCTCGTTCTTGTGGTGATCCTAGATGCTACTAGAAATGGTAGTGTACAGAAGGTTTATCAATCTCTCAAGTCTTCTACTAATTTACTGTCCTATGCACGGCAGGCTTGGTGAAGGACATTACTCAGTTACTGTGCTACAAGTTGAAATAAATATAATTTTTCTTGGTTGTAATATAAAGTAATATGTTGATTTTTTTTCTAGTTTCAAAGTTGAAGCAAATACCAGTGCTTCAGTTCATATCATAATTTTATATATCAATTTGAATTACATAATATACATTTGCATAGGGACTTGTTG
This sequence comes from Eriocheir sinensis, assembly GCF_024679095.1. Lineage (NCBI taxonomy): Eukaryota > Metazoa > Arthropoda > Malacostraca > Decapoda > Varunidae > Eriocheir > Eriocheir sinensis. The sequence goes on along the minus strand of NW_026112204.1, from coordinate 36,363 downwards.
GAAATAAATGCTGTGGAAAGGTATTAGAGTTTTGGTAACATCACCATCCTTACATTAACATTATTAGTACTGTGTTATGTACACTGTATTATAAAAGAGAGAAAAAATAATAATCGGCCCCGATTAATCGGTCAAAAGACCGATTACCGATTAATCGGCAAAGTGGCCGATTAGGCCGATTACCGATTACCGATTAATTTGTGCAACCCTAGTGTATATCTCTTGTTTGCTGTTGTCCATCGTTCCTGTGTGTATATCTCTTGTTTGCTGTTGTCCATTGTCTTCTTATTAGTATTTCTTGATCGATTTTGTCCATCGTTTTTCCATCAATATCTCTTGTTTGCTGTTGTCCATCGTTCCTGTGTGTATATTTCTTGTTTGCTGTTGTCCATCGTTCCTGTGTGTATATTTCTAACAAGTGTTTTCCCTACACGTGCTCTTGCTCACCACTCTGTGTTTGCCTTCTTTTTTCTCCAGTCTTCCTCGGCCTGTATTCCAAGTCCTTCTTCAGTACTTTCTTATACTTTTTTTTCTGACTTTGTTTTATTTATTTTTTTCCTCCACTTTCACCTCACGCATTTCTCTCATACTTTTTTCCCCTTTGTTTCCAGCCACATAATTAAAGTCACCAGTGATATCACTTTTAATGTTCGTGGAACTTGATGCATTCAGCTGCTGTCATTTCTTTCCTTTCCACGTGCTCTGCCGTCACCGCCTTGTGTTTACCTTCCTTTTTTTTCTTTCTCTAAATTGTTGTGCCCAACACATGTTAAATATCTTGTTATAGTTTTTGTACTGTATATTTTTACTTTCCTATTTTTTTTTTTCAATCTTTACCTCTTCCATTTCCTTCATCCCTTGCCTTCCTTTTTTTTTTGTTTCCAGCTGTATAATCTAACTCACCAGTGCAACCCCGCTTACTGTCTTTAGATTATTTGATGCATTCAGCTTACCAATAACTTGCATTTTTTAGCTAACTGAAATGCGTTACTGAAACCACTATTCACTTTCATCCGTTGCTAATATATATATTAACACTGCCTTGCTCTCTCTATGCTCTCCACTCGCCTATTCACCTTTTGATTAGTGTAAACATTTTTTTTTCTGTAACTAATCAAAACGCATCAGTAAAAACCTTATTTGGTCTAATTTATTATTTTTCTTAACAATTTTGTATTCTTCATTACTTGAACTCACAAACTGGTCACCTTTTACTCATTCTGTCTCCACCTTCATTTTTTAAAATTAATTTAAATGTGTCTCTAAACAAAGTATTCCCTTTCATCCGTTCCTTTTTAGTGTATTTATAACCGTCCACACGCCTTGCATTAACTTGTTCACCTCTTAATCAGTTTGTCGCTGCCATTTCTTCTCGTAATTAAAATCCGTTACTGAAAACTTTCTAGTTCTTTTTCGTTGATATATTCCTTACACTTCTTCCTTCCTTACTCTCTGCAGTCACCTCCTGGACGCCTTTTACAACTCAACACGTAATTTTAAACTAATTGCAGCCTTTTTATCAATGTGCCGATTCCATTCCCTCTCCTTGGTGATCAAAACCCGTCACTGAAAACATCTTTCGTTCACATTAGATGTGAATATATTCCTGATACTTTTTCCCTCCACACTTTCTGCAGTCACTTTCAGTGCACCTTTCGCACCTCAACTTTTATCTTGTTTTGCACATTCAACCTTGTAATTAATTTTCCTTTACTGTATTTTTTTTGTAAGTAAAACACGTTATTGAAAACATCATTCGTTCAAATTAGCTGAGAATATATTCAGGTCACTTTTCCTTCCGTACCTTTGCATTCACTTCTCATATTCTTTTTGAAGTTCTGCTTCAGTCTATTTTTCACTGATTGCCTTGCGTCATTGCAAACATTTTCAGTCAGTTTTGTCGTTGCTGATAAAACTTTCGTTTCTCATAAACTTTGCTTCTGTCTCGTTATCTTCTTCTATTCAGTGCGCTTCCACCTTTGTCTCCAACACGCTAATTAAAGCATTAATTACATACTTTTGTTTTGCCGACTGCGATTATAATTTCTTTTTATTCATTTCACATTTTTCTTTTCTCTTCTTATTTTCTCCTGTTCATTTAGCAGATTTTAACCTAATCATTTAACAGATCATTGACAAAACTGCTCCACTTTGGTATTCTAGTTGTATGTTATCTGTACGTACCGTTTATACATACGCCCTTACCCATCTTCCCCATCCGGTGATGACGAGCACCGCCACGCAGCCACAGCGTGCTAACTGTACCGTACCGTTTATACATGTGTCTGCATTTCCTCCACCTAGCCCAATCTTGTCTCATCCGGTGATGACGAACACCGCCGCCATGCAGAGCCACAGCGTGTGCTGCCAACTGTACCGTACCGTTTATACATGTCTGCATTTCACTCCACCTGCCCTTACTCCATCTGTCTCCATCCGGTGATGACGAACACCGCCGCCACGCACAGCCACAGCGTGCTGCTAACGTACCGTTTATTCATGTGTCTGCATTCCTCCACCTACGCCCTTACCCATCTGTCTCCCATCTGGTGATGATGAGCACCGCCGCCACACAGCGTGTGCTGCCAACTGTACCTTACCGTTTATACATGTGTCTGTATTCCTCCCTACGTCCTTACCCATCTGTCTCCCCATCCTCCCATTTTCCACCATTGTCAACCAAATCATTTCTTCTCCTGTTCCTCTCCTTTCTCCCTCCACCTTTAATCTCTCCACCACCTCCACCGCGGTCCTGTCTTCTGCACTCTCCTCCCATCAAGCCTCCATTCATCTCCTTTTTCCTTCTCCACTCTCTCTCTCTCTCTTCTCTCTGCTCTCCTCCTTCCTCTCTTCTCTTCTCTTTCCACTTTCAGCTTTCTCTCTCTCTCTCTCTCTCTCTCTCTCTCTCTCTCTCTCTCTTTTTTAACTATATATTTAGCAGGTTCTCTTTTTCCTCCTTGCTAACTCTTTCTTCTTCCACATTCATATTTATTCTTCGTTCGTCTTCCTCCTTCTTTATCTTTTCACATTTAATTTACTTTCTTCCTTCTCCCTTATTCAGCACTCTTCCTTCCTTCCTTCTTCCTCCTCTCTTTCTTCCTGTTTCTCATCCACTCTTCCTCCTGCTATCTTCTTTCTTACCTTTTATCATTCACTTTACCTTTCTCTTGCCTTTCTCTTCCTTCACCACATTCACGTCCAATCGTCGCTTCTCACCCTCTCATCTTTCTTCCAGATTCTTAAACATTTTCTCTTACTCTCTTAGCTTGTGTTTTGTTTCATGCTCTCTTCTACATTCACGTCCACTTTTTTCCTCTATGTTCCTTCCCTGCCCGCTCCCTTTCTTTACTTGCTATCATATTTAGTACTTTATACTGTAGTTCCACAAATTTTCTATGGTCCTCTCCCAATGTTCGTCTTGTTTTGCTTTTCTTGATTTTCTTATTGGTATGTTTATTATATTATTAACTTCAGTGTATTCGTGAAGTTGAAGACTGATACTTCACAGACGGTTGCGAACTAGTACTCATCCCTTTACATCGACAGGACCATACCGTTTGAGTTATCTTTTGGTTTTAGTCAGTGTGTTATGTCTCTCATTCATTTGGTCATCACATCTTCCACATCTTGATTCATTTTCGTTTTGCGGTCAGAGTGTGCGGACCAAAAGTTAATAGCAAAATTTAAATACGTCTGGGTCTTCTAAACAGAACCGAGGCTTAAAAAAGTACCACTCAAATAAGAAGAATACGTTCCAGCGTGCCTCTGTTCTCTTATTACCGTAAAAATGAATTCGGACTATGATAAAATAATTAAATAAATAGAAAAAAGATCATAAATAGGAAAAAAAAATGAAAGAAGGAAAAAAGTAAATGTATAAATAAGAAGTTAAGAAATAATCAAACAAATATTAAGAGAACAATTAAAGAAAGAACCAAAGAAATACTATGAATAAGTAAATAATGAACATAGATAAGTAGATGTATAAAAGTAAATTATTAAAGAATGTAGAAACGTTAATATAAAAAGTAAAGAAACCAATACAGTAACCTGTAAATAACACGAGTACAGGAGTGAGTGGATTGTGCGCTGAAGAAAGTCACTCAACAACCTCCTCACACACCCGGCACAGCACACAGCCATCGCCTCACCCTGCCGCACAGTGAGCGGCGCGTCAAGGAGGAAGGGAAGCAGCGCTAAGAACATTACTGTGGAGCTTTTCCAAGAACGCTTCTCATAACTTGGATCTTTTCTCTTGTAGATAATAAATGTAGGTTTGTAGTGTGCGTACATGAAGATTAATAAAAAAAAAAGGTTTTGATGTGAGAAAAGAATATCCGATTGTTTTTTTTTTTTTTTTTTTTTTATGTGGGAAGGTAAAATGTATCTTTTTCGAAAAGTTTACGTTGAAAAAGAAAAGCGATTTGTAGCAATGGTTGAAGGAAGTCTTTTAAAAGTGTGAAAATCTTTTCAATTTTAGAAGAATGAAAATTACAATTTTTTTAAGTGTAAACGAAAGATACAAGAGGAAGAGAATTATACTGTGTGTTGCTCGTAAAGTAAATACGTTGCTCCGTTGAAATAGTGAAAAACAAACAAACTGACTCGTCCAATGAGAAGTAATTATAACTATAAGGAAAATACATTATGACACCGCCAGCAGATATCACATTTACTTGGACTCAAGTGTCACGATCTTTTTTCCCTCTCTTTAGCGGCAGTCATTCCTCCTGAGTAATATTTCACTTATCTCGGCACACTGAATATTACGTGGACTACTCTTAGGTGTTGATTACAACGTCATGTGCATAACAACATTTAGCTGCTAGAATAAGAAGAAACATGATTTATATATACTGTTTATTTTTTTCTCTCCAACTACTGTGATTCCTCCTTTCTTATCTTTTTACTTGTCTCTTCATGTTCGAAATTGCGATGAAAACTTTTAGATCTTAATTAAGATGTCATATGCATGCTCACCATTTAGCTGCTAGAAGAAAAACAACTCGTGTATAGTTTTCTTCTCTAACTGCAATCATTCCTAATTACTAGTTTTTTGCTTGTCTCGTCACATTCAAAATTATGTGCGTGGACTACTTTTAGATGTTATTCAAAATGTCATATGCGTATTCAACACTTTGCTGCTAAAAAATAAAATAAAACGTGAAGTATTATTTTTAACCGGAAATCATCGTGAAGAAACTCGTCTGTGTTAACTATTCTTAACTAATACGGTCGTTATAATGAATATCGTGTGCATTAATATTCTTAACATTCGATCATTATGATAAAAAATTCGCGTATTTACTGAACTTACACGAACGTTTTAATAAAGAATATCTTGTCATATAAATAAGAAGTTAAGAAATTATCAAACAAATATTAAGGAGAACAATTAAAGAAAGAATCAAAGAAATACTGCTGAATAAGTCAATAATGAACATAGATAAGTAGATGGGCAAAAGTAAATGGGTTAAAGAATGTAGAAACGTTAATATAAAAAGTAAAGAAACCAATACAGTAACTTGTAAATAACACGAGTACAGGAGGAGTGGATTGTGCGCTGAAGAAACACCTAACAACCTCCTCACACACCCGGCACAGCACACAGCCATCGCCTCACCCTGCCGCACAAGTGAGCGGCGCGTCAAGGAGGAAGGGAAGCAGCTCTAAGAACATTACTGTGGAGCTTTTTCCGAGAACGCTTCTTTGTATAACTTCTGGATCTTTCTCTTTGTAGATAGTGTAAATGTAGGTTTGTGAGGTGTAAGTGTACATGAGGATTAATAATAAAAAAAAAAAAGGTTTTGATGTGATAAAAGAATCCGATTGTGTTTTTAGTTTATTCTTTTTTATATTTTATGTGGAAGGTAAAATATATCTTTTTTCTGAAAAAGTTTACGTTAAAAAGAAAAAAGTAATTTGTAAAGTAATGGTTGAAGGAAGTATGTTAGAAAGTGAAAAATCTATTCGATTTTAGAGAAAGAATTAGAAATAATAATACTTTTTAAGTGACCATAAACGAAAGGATAAAAGAGGAAGAGAATTATACTGTGTTTGCTCGTCAAAGTAATTAATGCTGTTCGTTGAAATAGTGAAAAACAAACAAACTGACTCGTCCAGTGAGAAGTAATTATAACTATAAGGAAATACATTATGACGACCGCCAACAGATATCACATTTACTTGGACTCAAGTGTCAATGATCTTTTTTTTCCCTCTCTTTAGCGGCAGTCATTCCTCCTGAGTAATATTTCACTTTATCTCGGCACATTGAATATTACGTGGACTACTTCCTTAGGTGTTGATTATAACGTCATGCGTGCATAACAACATTTAGCTGCTAGAATAAGAAGAAACATGGATTTATATATATTGTTTATTTTTTCTCTCCAATCTACTGTGATTCATCCTTTTCTTATCTTTTTTGTTGTGTCTCCATGCAAGTTCGAAACTGTGATGAAAAAACTTTTAGATCTTAATTAAGATGTCATATGCATGCTCACTCATTTAGCCAGCTAGAAGAAAACAACTCGTGTATAGTTTTCTTCTAACTGCAATCATTCCTAATTACTAGTTTTTTTGTTTGTCTCTGTCACATTCAAAATTATGTGCGTGGACTACTTTTTAGATGTTATTCAAAATGTCATATGCGTATTCAACAACTTTACTTGCTAAAATAAATAAAATGGGAACGTGAAGTATTAGTTTTTAACTGGAAATCAATCATGCAAAGAAACTCGCTCTGTATTAACTCATTCTTAACTAATACGCCATCGTTATAATGAATATCGTGTGCATTAATATTCTTAACATACGATCATTAGGATAAAAAAATTCGCGAATCTACTGAACTTATACGAACGTGTGCATTAATTAGTCTTAACTTCACACGATCGTAAATGTTAAAAACTTGTGTTCATTACTATTTTAAACCTCTACGATCGTTATAACAAAGACGTTCTTCGCGTGGTATTAACGGTTCTTAACTTATGCGACGCTCTATGAAGAAAAATGTCCCTATGTAATCCAGGTGTGACCGCTTCATCTATAAGCTATGGCGGCGCAGGTGACACTTAGTCCAGAGCACCCACCTGACACACACACACCACACCTCTCTTCTCTCTCTCTCTCTCTCTTTCCACTCGGTTAACTTCTTACTCATCATTTAACTCGCATCTTTCCTTTATCTATTATCCCTTTCTAATTCTATAATTTTATTATATTTGAATTTTTTTTCTCAATGGATTATTTTTTTCTCTCTTGTCTTGATCAGTCTTCACCCTGTTCAATCCTCTCCTTTTTCTCTCATCACTTCTCCATTCCATTTTTGCTCTTTCTTTTGTTCCTCTTCTTTTTCATCAGGAATCGGTCTCCTTTCTTCTGTTCAGGTCTCTTCCTTCTCCTCTCTACTTGAATCTCTTTTCCCATTCCACTTTCTTCTCCTTCTTTCCTTTCACCTTTCCTCATACACCATTCTTTTCTTTACATACACTCAATATTTCCTCTCTCTCTCTCTCCCCCCTCCCTCTCTCTCAAGCAGTTTCTCTCTCCTCCCAAACCTTCTGTTTCCTCCATTTCCCTACCTCTTCCTCCCCTCACCCTCACTCCACTTTCCCTGTTTTTCCTTTTTCCTCTCACCGCACATTCCCCAACTCATTACACCATCATCACCCTTTCTCCCTCTCCCTTTATCCCCACCCTCTCCCCTTTTCACTCCTCTCCCTCACTCCTCCTCCTCCCTCCCCCTCTTGCCACCCACTGTCTCCCCTAACTTTCCTTATCTTCTCTCACCTCCTTCTCATCACCCCTTCGTCCTGTCCTTCTCCCTTCCCCCTCTTTCTCCCCCTCACCTGCAAGTGAATTCATGACATTTAGCACGTGCACCAATTACGCGCTGATACCCCGTACTGATAACCAGGAGGAGGAGGAGGAGGAGGAGGGGTGGTGGAGGAGGAGGAGGAGGAGGAGGAGGAGGAGGAGGAGGAGGAGGAAGAGGAGGAAGAGGAGGAGGAGGAGAAGAAGGAGAAGGAGGAAGAGGAGGAGGAGGGGTGGTGGATGAGGAGGAGGAGGAGGAGGAGGAGGAGGAGGAGGAGGAGGAGGAGGAGGAGGAGGAAGATGGAAACATGGAAATGCAGGCAAATAGAAAGCCTATTAGTTTGGCTCATTACGAGAGCCTGCCTTCTTGGTGTGATTTAATCTGCTCGACCGCCACTTGGGAAGCTTGGTGAGCAGATGAAAGCACCTCGATATTGAGGAGCAGATGGAAGCCCTCGTTATTCAAAGTTTACTCTCCGACGCAGTGAAATGACGGTCGATTCTATATTTGAAGGAGTTGATGGTATTCGCATTCACTACTTTCTGAGGGAAGATTGTTCCAGTGGCGGATGACTCGGTTTGAAAAGAAACTCCTTCCAATGTCTGTGTTACATCGACTCGACTGAATGGGCAAACAGTTTTTTCTAGTTCTTGAGTTGGTTTGCAGTTCAAAGAATTTGGAGTAATTGACGTTATTGAACTTTTTTAGATACTTGAAGACTTGAATCATATCCCCTCGTAGGCGTCTTTTCTCCAATGTAAAGAGATTGAGTCGCTTGAGTCGTTCCTCGTACGGTTGAGCCCTTAAGGTTGGAATCATCTTTGTGGCGCGTCGCTGAATCCTTTCCAGTAGAGCAATGTCCTTTATGTAATTGGGAGACCAGAACTGCACTGCATACTCGAGGTGCGGTCTTACCATGGAGTTATACAAGGATAGCATCACGTCTGGAGAAGGAGGAGGAAGAGGAGGAGGCGGCGGAGTAGGAGGAGGAAAGAAGGAAAGGGAAGGGGAGAGGAAATAGAATGGAGGGGAGAGAGAGAAAAACGAGGAGTGGAACATGCTGCAGTGAACGGGGGGTAGAAATGAAGGAGGATGAAATTGAAACGGGAGAGGAGGATAAAGAAGGGTAGAAATAGAAGGAAGGAAATCGGGAGTAGAAACAATGGATAGGAAGAAGAGAAGAGGGGAAGAAGGAAGAGGAAGAGGAAAATAAAGGGACAGGGATAGTAAGGAAGAGAAAGAGAGAGACAAAACGACAAACAGAAACTGAGATGAAGAGAGAGACAAAGAGAGAAACCGACAGAGCAAGACAAAAATTGCAATCACGTCGTCATCATTAGATCGTTCAACACCTAATGGCCAGGTGTGACGTGACGGGCAGGTGCAGGTGCTTGGACAGGTGAGGGGCCGGCCCACCTTCTCTTGATAACCTGACATCACCTGGAGCTAATGGATACAAGTGGGAGGGGGAGGAGGGGGTTAAGGCAGCGTAAAGGTAAAGGTGTAAAGGATGGACCAATGAGCGTTAATGAGAGTTGATCTGCAGGTGATTAGTGCAGGTGGAACAGCTGGCGCACCTTACTTTGATTAATAGTCCAGTGTCACCTGGACTTTGTGGGTTCCGTTGGTATGAGGGAGAGAAAAAAAGGAGGCATGGGCGAAAATCAAGAGGAAAAGAGAAGAAGAAAGAGAAGGCAGGAAGGGAAAGGAAGAGGAAAAGGGAAAGGGAAGGAGATACAAGAAAGAGAACATGAAGAAGGAAAAGGATGGGGAGAAAGAAAAAAAAATGAAGGAGACAAGCGGGAGGAATCGGAGGAGGACAGTAAGGTATAGGAACAGGGAAGGAGTGGGAGGAAAATAAGGACAAAGAAAAAGAAATAGGGGAATAGAAAGGGGCCAATGAGGTATAGGAAGAGGAAACGGAATAGGAGGAAGAGGAAGGAAAGGAAAAGGAAGAAGGGTAAGGAGAGGAGAGGAAAGGGGGGAATCAATGAGTGCGCCTGATGGGACAAAGATGAAAAGGTTAGAGACGAAAGGAGTGGGTGGAGAGCTGTAATGGTTTAATCAATGGCGTGTATGCTGCAGGCAGTTTCATTAATGTCCAGGGTAAATGAAACACAAAATATAGATCGACATTTACCGGATTACTGCACGCAAGGAAAAACTGTGATTGCAGTTGAAACACATGAATTGCGTTTGCCTGGAAGATGAATGGTTAAGCAGCGCGGGGTAGCGTCGATCATGGTTGAAACTGACTATGAAAGATACAAATAATGTAAGACAGACATTTGCTACGGGAAAATAAAAATAGTAATAACAATGATAATGATATTACCAATAAATAATAATGTAACTAATATGATAATAGTAATAATGATAATAGTATTGATAGTAGTAGTAGTAAAAGCAGTAGTTGTAGTTGGGCTACTAGTATGAGTGGTAATAGTAGTAGTAGTAGTAGTAGTAGTAGTAGTAGTAAGTGATAATAATAACGATAAAAATAAAAGTAACAACGATTTTCCGTTGACACTCGTTTGCATAAGAGACGACAACTAGATTAAGAAAATGCAAAAATTGTGTTTCTGGAAAGAATATCTCAATATGAATGCACTCCACAAACGTTGAGAAACACTTGCAGAAATAATGCAAACCAGGAACAGATAAAAATCGCACTGGACACACGCGATATTACGTTTGCATAACGGAAAAAGGAAAAAAAAATAGATAAAGCGAAATCCGGAATAATGTTACTGGATATCGTACTGAGTTGCGAAAGAACATACAGGTGCACAATATGAAATTACAAAATTAATTCAATCGGAAAAAAAAAGAATTGCTTTCTTCACACACGAAATTACGTTTGCAGAAAAAATGAGTAGACTAAGTGACGCAGAAATGAGGTTACGTGAAAATGCAGTTGTACACAAATTGAATAAATAAAATAAACAAACGGTTGCTAAGTTAATTAAAACGAGGGAGATAATTGTAATTGCTTTTGGAACACTAAATTTCGTTTCATGAAAGATGACGAAAAGCTTGAGCAGTAGATGTATTTATTACTTGGAAAATCTAATTACGTGCGAACAACAAACCATACACGAAACATAAGTCAACGAAATCATAATAAACTACCATCAGGGATTAATGTGAGTATGGGCTGCACACAGATCACTCACGGTGTCTGCGTGGAAGGCGACAAACAGATGAAGCAGCACCAGAATTATGTTGCTGAAAAATGTTCTTCATCGTAAAACGTGAGCGTGGGACGCTAAACACAGATCAACAACAGTCCGATTTATATACACACGTTGAGAAAATATTCGCGGTTGGCACAAGCAGCGGTAAAGTTTGCATGGACGAGGATGAAGAGATTATGCGCTGGCAGAATTGAAAATGTACTCAAAATAGAAAAATAATGATACTCCATCTATAGATACCGAAAAGTACCGTTGTTTCACACACCTGGACTAATATATTCCCGGGTGACACAAACAACAACGCATTTTGCGTTGAAGGTGATGAAGAGATTAATCACCGTCAGAATTATTATGATACTTGAAAATGTAACGAAATATATTTACTCAGCTATACACAAACAAAAGCTTAATTAATAGGGGAGGAATATATTGGCGGTTTCCACACACACACACACACACACACACACACACACACACACACACACACACACACACACACACACACACACACACACACACACACACACACACACACACACACACCCACACCCACCCACCACCCACCCACACCCACACCCACACCCACCCACCCACCCACACGCACACACACACAGTTATATTTGCATTCAAGGTGACAGGTGAAAAAAAAACGTAAAATGCAGAAACTACGTGAACGCGAAAATGAACTCGTGTTGAAAGGCTCGTTGGCTCGCAGCCTGAAAAGCAATAAAAAAGAAAAAAACAAAACAATATAATGATAATGTAATCTTTGGTGAACGCGAGTGTTTAGTGCCTCGAGAGCATAACCGACGCTTGAACGTTTTACGCTCAAAATCATGTTATGCAACGTAAATGCGCGGGTTTAGAAAAGGTCGAAAGTGATGAGCTGAACGGAAGAACTCATAATGGCTCTGATCTGGAAACTTTTTTTCTTGTCTCTTATTGAGCATGTCAGTACAGATAAACGGATAGGAGGAGGAGGAGTAGCTGAAGGAAGGTCAGGTCAGGTCAGATGAAAGAATGAAGGTTAGGTGAGGTGAGGGAAGGGAAGGAAAGAGAAAGAAAGGGTGGAAAAGAAAGGAAGGGTAAAAAAAGTATAGGAGAGCAAAGTATAGAAAAGGGAGTGAAGAGAAAAGAGTGGTAAGAAAAGTATTTGAAACGAAAGGAAAGGAAAAGAGGAGGAGAAGAGGGACGGATAGAAACTAGCGGAAGAGTAGAGGTAAGATGGGGGTTAAAGAGTAGTGGCAAGGGAGGAATAGAGGAAAAGATGAGGCAAAGGCTTGAGGGCACATATATACAAGCCGGACTTCTCTCCCCGCCATTAATTATTGTTACTCCAGAACAGGAACGTGAACAGAAAGTGTGCACGGAGCCTGACAGATGTTTGCCGGTCCCCAGCCACTGCTTATAAATGTATGCATATTTCTGTGTGTTTATATGTATGTATGTTTATAGACTGTGTTTATTATGTGTGTTTGTATGTAATGTATTGTGTATGTTTTATTTTTTGTTTTTGTTTATTTACTTATTATCTGACTCATTTCGCTGATCATTAGCTCATTATTTATTTTAATGATCTTGGTCATATATTTAATTATCTTGACATATTTTACATTATTTTAATTTAAAGCAACTTGAACAGTATATAGGGAAAACATTAATTAGGACTTACACAGACCTACAACTACTACACAGCAATATATATATATATATATATATATATATATATATATATATATATATATATATATATATATATATATATATATATATATATATATATATATATATATATATATATATATATATATATATATATATATATATATATATATATATATATATATATATATATATATATATATATATATATATATATATATATATATATATATATATATATATATATATATATATATATATATATATATATATATATATATATATATATATATATATATATATATATATATATATATATATATATATATATATATATATATATATATATATATATATATATATATATATATATATATATATATATATCTATATTTATATATAAATATGAATTAGGAGTTGGGTCAGACCGGACATCTCAAACGAGGCGGCGAAGTGTGCCACAAGTCATTGGGACGAACACAGGACAGGGCATCAGACAAATGAGAGAACGGGCCATTGAACAATTAGGCACGGCGGATCGGCGCAGCTTGCCTGGGGATTAAAACACGCGGCCGTTCATTCGTTTGTTTGTATCGGCTCTGTGCGTTTATTGCGTTATTTACTTGTCTTGATTTCTTGCTTTATTTACTTGTGTTCTTGATTACTTTGTTGGTGTTTGGTGACTGTTATATTTTTAGTCAATGCGTCTCTTACTTTTTAATCGTCATGTACCTCTGTCCTTCAGTCGTTTGTACCGGCTTTGTTCATGTTTTGAGTAATTTACTTTTCATTAGCTTGTGTCTGTTGATTTATATGTATTCTCTATCACTACGTCCTTTGCTCTCATTCCATAACATTCATCTGGTCCTTCTTTTACTCTTGTGTACTTATATGTCAATCGGCTTGGTTCGTCTTATTGAGTTTTTAATTAGTTTTGTTTCTGTTGACTTTTATACCATATCAGTACGTCTCTTACCCTACTTATACATCATCATTCGTCTGCGTCCTGCACTCGTCTGTGTTTTTATTGTCTGCGTAACGGGAGTCTTGCAAAGCTCGGGTGTGAAGGGGAGCGCCTTCCAAAGCCTCGGTGCTGCCCCCTGGACAGAAAGAGTTATGCAAGTTCTCCATTCTTCGATCAATTTCTCGTGTTACTGATTAGCTTATATATGATCCCTAATATATAACTGATTTCCTCTACACTCAGTTTGTTTGTTTATTTTGTTTGAATCTTTCTTCTCCTCTTATACTCCTGATGTGTCCTTTTATAATAACTTACTTTCTAATTTTCGTTCGCTCAGCTGTGATTGTTTGTTGAAGTGTTTGATGTAGAGGCTTTCTTCGTTAGAATGTTTATCTTCGCCTTTCCGTGATATTTTTACTGTTATTTCAGCTTTATTTTTACGATGTTACCTGTACGTGTTGACTTGCTTTAATTATTTACCTGTATCTCTTCTTTTATCTTTATTATTGTTATCATTATTATTATTATTATTATTATTATTATTATTATTATTATTATTATTATTATTATTATTATTATTATTATTATTATTATTATTATTATTAATGTTTTTTGTTGTTCGTAGTCATATTTACTTTAACAAATCTAAAAGCAAAGAAGTCATTCTCTTCGTTTACTATTCCTTCTTTATTTCACCTTACCAACCCTTCTTCTTTACCCTTTACCCTTCACCCTCCCATTTCTTTCTTCCTTCCTTTAATCAAAGGCAGGTTAGCAGGGAAGATTTGTTGGTTCCCTTCCCCTTCCTATTCGCTCCCCCTCACTCCTCACCGTCCCATACCCTTCCCCTCACCCTCCCATTTCCTTCTCTCTCACTCCAGTTGTTTCTCTTCACCCAACGCACCTTTACTTTCGTCTCTCCCTTCCATCCTCCCTATTTACCACTCTAACTACCTCCCTTCCTCCTCAAATAACTGAGGGCTTCGTGGTGCAGTGGTTAGCACACTCGGCTCACAACCGAGAGAGCCCGGGTTCGATTCCCGGGTGGAGTTAAAAAAATTGGGCGACTTTTCCGATACCCTACACCCCTGTCCACCCAGCAGTGAATGGGTACCAGGTATTAATCGGGGGTTGTGTCCCGTCTCCTGGGGTCTGTTCCCTTCTCTTATAATTCCTTCCCCTTTTGTCTCTCTCCGGCATATGACCACAGATGTTGCGCCGACTAAACGAAACTTTCCAACTTTTTCTTCAAATAACTCCGTGTTCTCTCCCCTGCCCCTCCCCACATACACACACGGACAATAACATATGACCTTCCACTTTGAAAATAATACAAAAACAATTCTGATTTATTGGCCATTCTTACAACCCTCCTCTCCCCTCTCCCTCCCCTCCCCTCCCTTCCAATCCCCTCCCCTTCCTCCTTCTTCTCCCTTCCTCTCCTCTCCCCTTACCTCCCCTTCCCATCCCTTTCCGCCATCCTTTAAAGCCCTCCCCTCTTTCCCATTCCACCGTTATCTCCTGCCCGTACCTTCCCTCATCAGACTTTCGTTATTTTTCTCGACCCTCCTTCTTTCTCTCCTGCCCATTTTCCCCCTCCATTCCCCTCTCCATTTTTATTTTTCCCTCCCCCTCACCTTCCTCCTTTCTCTCCTGCCCATCTCTCCTCTCACCAAACTTTCCCTCTTTTTTTCTCCTCTCCATCTTCTCCCTCTCCTGCTCATCTTTCCCTCCCCTCCCCTCCCCATTCTATTCTCCCCTTCACTCCCATTTATCTTACCTTCCTTTTCTTTCCTTCCCCTCCCATCCTTTTTTTCTTCAGTTCTTCTCCTTTCCATCTCCTGCAATTCAATTCTCTCCCTTCCGCTCCCATCCCCTCCCCCCCCCCTCCTTCCCCTCCCCTCCCCTCCCCCCCTCCCTCCCCATCCCCCCACCCCTCCTTCCCCCCTCTTCCTCCTCCCCTCCAATTCCATTCCGTCTTTCCTTCTTTCCTCCTATTTAATCTCTTTACTCCATCTCTGTGTTCTTTGTTCCCTCTTCTCCATCTTTCCCCTCCTCCCCCTTTTCCTCCTCCTCCTCCTCCTACTCCTCCACCTCCGCCTCCTCCTCCTCCTCCTCCTCCTCCTTCTCCTTTATTTCTTTCGGTATAAATGAGTAATATTTAGTCTACTGGGATCACACACACACACACACACACACACACATATATGACATAATATAAATGTGTGTGTGTGTGTGTGTGTGTGTGTGTGTGTGTGCTTTCCTCTCCTTTTACTGCCAAGAGTTTGTGACCGGCCACTTAGTTTTTAACGAGAAACTCTCTCTCTCTCTCTCTCTCTCTCTCTCTCTCGTGTGTGTGTGTGTGTGTGTGTGTGCAGCCCCACAACAGTAAATATTGCAGGTACAGTTGAAAAGTTTCACCCGGAAATTGAAGCAGGATCGAAACTCACTTGAAGGTGAAACACGAACCAACAAGAAACAACAAAACCGTAAATACTAAAGAAAACGGGCCTCCGACGCCACCCGGCGAAGGGGATACTCAAGCCATTGCGTCGTTACACTCGGGTCCATGTTTGGCGGTGGTACTTGGGCGAGGAGGCGACGGGAACATGGGTCTTATTCTGAAGCCTTTTGGCGCCCAAACACATACATTTAACAAGACTTTCGTAGAAATTGTGGGCATTTCCATGGGTAGTTTTATGACCCTGGTGGTAGTTTGAAAAAGTTTCTGGACTATAAATGTAAAGAAATACTCATGTGGACGCTTTCAACCTCTCTTTTTGCCTTTAGAAATAACTGATGAAAGGGAAGGAAGCGTCCGGGAAAACCGGCACAGAGTACCTGGAAGCCCTTCTGTGGCGGAGGAAAAGGTGGCGGAAAGGGACGAAGGGAGGACGGACGTAGCTGGGTGGCGGGCTTTTTGAGGATAAATTAATTGGGGTTCGTGTTTAAGGAAGAGAAATTTGAAGATTAACTGTGTATTATTAATGTTGTAAAGTGGATAAGTAGGCCGAGTAAGTGAAGGTGAACAGGGATGAAAGACAGAGAAGAGGAGCAATGTGAATGAATGTGTGTAGGTTTTCATGTATGTGTCTTGGCTGGTGAAGGATTTCACACCCATTCACCTTTCATATCTAAGTGGGATGAATGATGATATTAGACCGCGTGTAAATTTAAGGGAGAGTAAGGAAAATTTTGTGAGAGAAAGAGTTAAATGAGAATGGGATAGAAGGAGACTTGAAGGAAGAACAGGAAGGTAAGGAGGAAGGGAAGCGTGTGAGAGGTAGGTAGTGGAGAGGGAGTTGGAAGAAACCTTGGAGCAAAAGGAAGGTGAGGAGGAAGAAGGGAAGCGTGTGAGAGGTAGGTAGAGGAGAGGGGGTTGGAGGAAACCTTGGAGCAGAAGGAAGGTGAGGAGGAAGGGAAGCGTGTGAGAGGTAGGTAGAGGAGAGGGGGTTGGAGGAAACCTTGGAGCCAAAGGAAGGTGAGGAGGAAGAGCGGAGTGCGGGAAAGAGGCAAGAGAGGAGGGAGGAAGGAAAGCCGAGGCAATAAAAGAAAAGAGAAGACTGAGGACAGACAGGAAGCAGAGCACAGCATGACGATTTGCACGGAAAGGCAAACCACTGAACTCCACCCACTGGTCTGCATATTGGGAAATCACTTTTCTTATTGAAATTTACATTCATCTCCTTTGTCTATAAAATCTAGGCAATGGTCGATATCCAATACCTCGGGTCCGGGTTGTTAGTGTTCCTTGGCTCACTTTCGGTACTTATTGACAAACACACAAAATCGTTGATCACACTGACTGAAGACAGACAGACAGACAGACAGTGTTAATAGATAGTCAAATAGATATAGTTAGAGAGTTAAATACATAGACCGTTTAAAAGATGGATCGTTTAATAGATGGACAGGTAAATAGACAGATAGATGATAGACAGACAGACAGACTGATATAAAAAAGCAAACATACACCCTTTAAGGGTTTCTTCAAAACACGTATGCAAAAATATAACAACGAAGAGTAAGTTACGATGAATCCAACAAAACGAAGCTGGAATCAAAGGCAGCGAAAAAAAAGTGATAGAAAGGACGCGGACAAGGACGAAGGCATTGGATGAAAGGGGCGCTGAGACTGAGGGAAGAAAGATGAAAGCGATCACACACACACACACACACACACACACACACACACACACACACACACACACACACACACACACACACACACACACACACACACACACACACACACACACACACACACACACACACACACACACACACACACACACACACACACAGCGGTGGCTGAGTCGTCAAAGTAACGGCCTCGTGTTCAGGAGGACGCGAGTTCAATCCCCGCCCGGTGCCACCAAGCTGGGATTTTTCAGCCGCCGCCGAGTGGCTTAAAACTACCCACATGCTGTCCAGAAGACCACCTATCAACCCGGACTCTAGATTCAAGGATCAAAAATGAGCTCTGGGAGGGCAGCATGAGCCAATGCAGGATGGCGCCACTATAAACACTCGCCTGCGCCAGAACGGGCTGGGCCGACCATCAGGACCCACCGGAATGAAGCCTTGGACCGACCATCAGGATCCACCGGGAAGAAGCCTACCGGCGCAATAGGCAGCAATGTAAAAAAAAAAAAAACACACACACACACACACACACACACACACACACACACACACACATCACCTCAACCATTTTTCGGCCAAATTCAATTAACACGATGTGATTTCAAAGCCTCGCCGCCCTCAGATGTTCCCTTCATATGTGCCTTTTATGTGTTCTCTTCAAATGTTCCCTTCAGGTGTTTCCCCTAAAGTTCTCCCATTGAGCCTTCCCTTAGGTGACTAATCAATGACGTCAAAGTCTACCTGGGGACACGTGGCGCAGGTAAGGTGAGGTCAGTTAATCAGATACATGGGCCAGGTGGAGCAGGTGAGGCTGGAGAAAGGCAAGGCGTTGGAATTACAGGTAAAGAGTGGACAGGCAATGAGGTATGCATGGCCAGGTGAGGGAAGGTCAGGGGAGGGCTTGTTAGAGCAGTTTGGTGACACGAAAGGGAAGTTAGGTATGGACAGGCTTAGCGAGACAGTTGAGAACAAACGAAGACATTGTGAGGTGCATCGGCCAGGTCAGGTCAGGGGATGAATGACTGAGGTTAAGAAAAGTAAGACGAAACTCAATATAAAGTAAATCGGCTAGTTGGCTCCATGGGAAGCCAGATTTTGAGGAACAGAAACCCTAGGGACAGAATATAAGTAATGAGGCTAGATGGTCACAAAAGGAGATGTTGAGTACAGAGGTCAGACATGGTCACAGACGGTTCACAGACTAGACGACTTCACAGGAAGACATGCCATGAGGTGCGTCGTCAAAAGGAAGACACAGGTGGAACTTGTGGGCGATTTTCAGACAGGCAGCAGAGTCAGGTTAAAAAATAAGTTGAGGGAAAATAGAGGTGGAGGAAAATGTATAATAAAACCATGTCGCAGGAAAAAAAAAAAGAGATGTATTCAAGGCAAGAAAGCCGAGTTGCAAGGGCCAGGTGAGAAGAGAACAGGTATGGTAAGGCCATGAAAGGTGAAAGGATTATGATTTACGTGGACAAAGTGAGGTCAGGTGAGGTCACGTGTAGTACAGGCGGCGGAGATACTTATAACCTAACGCATGAATAAAATAGTCTGCTTCTTTGATATCCAAGTCAGCGTTTTTGATGTCGAAATAACGAGTAACTTTTTAATATTTTTTGTTGTAAATGGTCGCCGGATCAAGTTTTTAAGTAAATACTCATTATGAAGACCAAATTCCATAAACGTGCGTTAGTCGTGAAAGGCATCAAGACTAATTCAGTAATGTCAGTCGTGACAAAATAGCGACGTGTATCATTTTATACTTTTTTATGTTCAAGTTGTGAGTAGCGCGAGGCGGCGGGCGGCATAAATTATTCCATGTTCTATAGTTGATAAATGTGTCGAGAATAATTATGTGACGTTGGGAAATGTAACTTGAAACTTTGAAAATGTCGGACTTTGAATACTCTCATGTTTAGGTCAAAGTCGTACGGGGTCGCTGCGTAGGTTAAGGAAGAGTAAATAATTCTTGGGCGTTGGGTGTTAAAAATGTAAAGCTTAACTCGGTAATTGTAAGGGTTATGCCGAACTACGTGGGGTTTAAATAGACCAAACTTTAATGAACTTTTTAGCATCTCCGGTTTTCTTTTATTTAACCCAAATATTGCTGTCTCTCTTGTTATGTTTTTTCGTTTTGTTTTTTTCCTTTTCTGTATGTAATTTTTCTGTCGTTTTTTGTTTTGCTTTTCTGCAGATCTTGGTTTAGTTTTTAGTCAGTTTTCGTTTTGCATTTTTCTCAGATCTTGCTTTAGAATTTCTCTTCGGTATTTTTTCTTCTGTGGGTCTTGTTTTTTGTAATCATTTCTTCCTTAGCTCTTGTTAGATTTTCTGAAGATCTTGGTACAGTTGTTTTCCTGTAGGTCTCGGTTTCTTATCTGTAGAGTTTGTGTTTGTTTTCACGTGGGTCCTGGCCTTGTATTATTTAGTGGTCATGCTTTTTCTGTACGTGTTAGTTTTGTGTATCCGTAGACCTTAGGAAGCATGGGGTCAACTCGGCTTTGAAACCTTTGGCATAAACAAACTTTAGTATTCATTGTAGTAAGATTCTCTCTCTCTCTCTTCTCTCTCTCTCTTCTTCTCTTTCTTCTTACTTTCTTTTTCCTTTTCTTCGTTCTCCACCTCCTCCTCTTTCTGCACCTCAGAAAGTAATATTATGAATTGAATTATCTTTCCCTCATTTTTTCGTACGTAAACTATGTGACCCTGTGCGTGCGTGTGTGTGTGTGTGTGTGCGTGTGTGTGTGTTCACGCGCGCATAGCTTCAAGGCGGGTGAAAAGACAAAGGCGAAACATGGGTGGCTTATTCCTCCTCCTCCTCCTCCTCCTTTCCTCCTCCCTCTCGTCTTTCTTATTTCCCCATCCTCTCCTTATCTCTCTACTTTCCTCCGGGCAAATCTTACTTATTGCCTTCCTTATGTCCCTCCTGCTCCTCCTCCTCTTCCTCCTCTTCCTCGTTTACTACTATTCCTTCTTTTTTTTTATTTCCTTCCAAGTCTGTTTTTTCTCTCTCTTTATTCTTTATCTCGTTGGGAAGGTTGTGTGGTCTGACCTCTTTTCTCTCGCACCCAATGATCCTATTACCGGTTTTGCAAAATATGGCGTGAGAGGGAAGGGAAACACACACACACACACACACACACACACACACACACACACAGTTAAACAAGTTAACATTACTAACAAAAGAGACGAAAAAAAAGTCATGAAAAAAACATACAAAAAACAGTAATTAAGAAAAGGAAACGAACTGCAGTAATTAAACTTAAAACAGGAAAAAAACGGAAGAAAAATGCGCGTCACGCAAGGAGGAGGAGGAGGAGAAAGGAAGGAGGGGGAAATAATGGAAGGAGGAAAGGGACCGAATGAAGGGAAGGAAATAACACACACACACACACACACACACACACACACACACACACACACACACACACACACACACACACACACACACACACACACACACACACACACACACACACACACACACACACACACACACACACACACACACACACACACACACACACACACACACACACACACACACACACACACACACACACACACACACACACACACACACAGACACACACACACACACACACACACACACACACACACACACACACACACACACACACACACACACACACACAGAGAACACACACACACAATAAATGCAGAAACATTATGAAGCAAAGAGAGAGAGAGAGAGAGAGCAGATAGTAGAGAGAGAGAGAGAGAGAGAGAGAGAGAGAGAGAGAGAGAGAGAGAGAGAGAGAGAGAGAGAGAGAGAGAGAGAGAGAGAGAGAGAGAGAGAGAGAGGTTTTCTTGTTGTTTTCTTTCATAGTCTTCGTTTTCTTTTTCGCGTTTTTTTTTTGTTTGTTTACTTTTCGTGTTTTGTCTTCTGGTCTTTATTTCCTTTGTTTTTCCTTTCAAGTTTCCTTCATTTCTTTGTGTTTCATTTTTTGTTTACCTTTTTTTTCTATTCATTATCCGCTTCCTTCCCTTTTTACTTGAAATGTCTAACAATTCTTTAGTTTGCTTTGTCCATATTCCATTTACTTGTTTACTCATCTTTCTACTGTTGATTATTCTTCCTCCTCCCCTTTCTCTTCTTCTTCCTCCTCCAAAAATATTTCTGCCCCCTGCACTTCATTGTGATTCCTCCTCTTCTTGTTTCTCTCTTCGTTCATATTTTCTTATCCCGGATAGTTATCCTCCTCATCCACCTTCTCTCTCCTCCTCCTCCTCCTCCTTTTACCCTTCCTCCTCCCTCCTCCTCGTCTTAAACTATGCGAAACTTACACACTATCTCTAGTTCCACCTCTTCCATCCCTCCTCTTCCCTCTCCTCCTCCTCCTCCTCCTCCTCCTCCTCCTCCTTCTCCTCTTCCTCCTCCTACTCTTCCCCCCCATCCCCCCCCGTGTCTCCTATAAACACAGGCCTCTTTCCCTGACTCGCCGCCAACCGCCACACAAATTTCATTACCCGCCGCAGCGTCCTGCTGGCCTTCTTTAGGCTCTGTGGGTCTCTCTCTCTCTCTCTTTTTTTTATATAAGCATATTTCTACAAAAAGGAGGGTCTACATTACACTTCTTTGGTATAACTATTTTAAGAGCCTGTGTATGGGACGAAATGAATTGTCGACTGTTGACACATACAAACATACACATACAAAACACGAAAAAGAAAGAAAACATGTAAAAGCAATTTGGAATATTGTCAGTTTCTCTCTCTCTCTCTCTCTCTCTCTCTCTCTCTCTCTCTCTCTCTCTCTCTCTCTCTCTCTCTCTCTCTCTCTCTCTCTCTCTCTCTCTCTCTCTCTCTCTCTCTCTCTCTCTCATCAACGACGTGGATGTTGGACCCAATAATCGCATTAGTAAATTTGCAGACGACACAAAGATTGGTAACTCGGTTCTCACTGACGAAGACAGGCAAAGCCTGCAAGAGGATTTGCACACAATTTCAGCTTGGTCGGATAGCTGGGAGATACCCTTTAACGTAGACAAGTGCCAGGTCCTTCAAATTAGAACAAGAAATAAGAAGTTCGAATACGAAATGCGGGGCGTTAAACTCACAAGTGTTCAATGCATTAAGGACCTGAGGGTCAAAATCGCGTCAAACCTCAAATTTTCACATCAATGCATCGATGCGGCAAATAAAGCGAACAGAAGGTTGGGCTTCATTAAAATATTTTTTTAATTCAAGAATAAAGATGTAATACTTCCGCTCTACAATAGTTTAGTCAGACCCCACTTGGAATATGCGGTACAGTTTTGGTCTCCTTACCATGCAAAGGACATTGCTAAATTAGAAGGTGTTCAGCGTCGGACAACAAAAATGATCCCTTCCTTGCGCAACAAGTCCTACGAAGAAAAGCTTTTTACCCGTAACATGTTCTCTCTTGAGAAACGTCGCCTCCGAAGAAAACTGATCGAA
Organism: Eriocheir sinensis; assembly: GCF_024679095.1. Classification (NCBI taxonomy): domain Eukaryota; kingdom Metazoa; phylum Arthropoda; class Malacostraca; order Decapoda; family Varunidae; genus Eriocheir; species Eriocheir sinensis. The sequence continues at coordinate 13,133 of NW_026112204.1, read as the reverse complement.
TGTTTTAAAATATTTAATGGTTTCACGAGTGTAGACAGAACAAAATTGTTTATGATCGATGACACTTTGCGAATAAGGAACAATGGCATAAAACTCAAATGTAGACAAGTAAGTTCAGACTGCACCAAATTTTTCTTCACCAACGTTGTAGTGCGAGAATGGAATAAGCTCCCACCGTCAGTGGTCCAGTGTAACACGATTGACTCCTTTAAAAACAAGCTCGACCGTCACTTCCTTGAACTTAATATTAACTAGAGTAGAAAAGCAACGTTTTGGAGCCATCTGATTAGTGTAGATTCATTTAGGTTTTAGGACAGACCACCTAGTCTGGACCATGGGGTCTGTTTGGTCTGATTTTCTATGTAAATTCTCTCTCTCTCTCTCTCTCTCTCTCTCTCTCTCTCCGATGAAGTCCTTAAAGCTCTCCATTCACTTAAAACAAATAAAAGTCCTGGACCTGACAAAGTATATCCAACTCTGCTGAAAGAAACAAAGAGCGAAATACTCTCCTCCCTCACAACCGTATTCAATATGTCCTTGCGACAAGGCATCGTCCCTTCAGATTGGAAAAAGGCTAACGTGACACCGATTTTCAAGAAAGGAGACAAAAAAGTACCAGGTAATTACAGGCCCATTAGTCTAACTTCGGTTGTAGGTAAGCTACTTGAGGGCATAATTAGAGACAAAATTGTGAATTACCTTGAAAGCCACTCATTGATTGGGGACTCACAACATGGCTTCCGAAACAAAAGATCCTGCCTATCAAACCTATTAACCTTTTAGAACGACCTCTTCACTGTTTATGACGTAACCAAATCACTGGACGTAGTCTATCTTGATTTCCAGAAAGCGTTTGATAAAGTCCCGCATCATAAATTACTTTACAAATTAAAGCAAATAGGTATTGACGGTCAAGTAAACCAATGGATCGCGAATTGGTTGAGCAACAGACAACAAAGAGTTGTGATTGACGGATTTAACTCAGAGTGGGCGCCTGTCACTAGTGGCGTCCCTCAGGGCTCGGTCCTTGGCCCAGTGCTCTTCATTATTTACATCAACGACGTGGATGTTGGACTCAATAACCGCATTAGTAAATTTGCAGACGACACAAAGATTGGCAACTCGGTTCTCACTGACGAAGACAGGCAAAGCCTCCAAGAGGATTTGCACAAAATTTCAGCTTGGTCGGATAGATGGGAGATGCCCTTTATCGTAGACAAGTGCCAGGTCCTTCAAGTTGGAGCGAGGAATAAGAAGTTCGAATACGAAATGCGCGGCGTTAAACTCAAAAGCGTTCAATGCGTCAAAGACTTGGGGGTCAAAATCGCGTCAAACCTCAAATTCTCACAGCAATGCATCGATGCAGCAAATAAAGCGAACAGAATGTTGGGCTTCATTAAAAGAAACTTTGTATTCAAGAATAAAGATGTAATACTCCCGCTCTACAACAGTTTAGTCAGACCCCACTTGGAATATGCGGTAGAGTTTTGGTCTCCCCACCATGCAAAGGATATTGCTAAATTAGAAGGTGTTCAGCGTCGGGCAACGAAAATGATCCCTTCCTTGCGCAACAAATCCTACGAAGAAAGGCTTTCTACCCTTAACATGTTCTCTCTTGAGAAACGTCGCCTCCGAGGAAAACTGATCGAATGTTTTAAAATACTTAATGGTTTCACGAATGTAGACAGATCAACATTGTTTATGATCGATGACACTTTGCGCACGAGGAACAATGGCGTAAAACTCAGATGTAGACAAGTAAATTCAGACTGCACCAAATTTTTCTTCACCAACGTTGTAGTGCGAGAATGGAATAAGCTTCCACCGTCAGTGGTCCAGTGTAACACGATTGACTCCTTCAAAAATAAGCTCGACCGTCACTTCCTTCAACTTAATATCAACTAGAGTAGAAATGCAACGGTTTGGAGTCTTCTGATTAATGTAAAATCACTTAGGTTTAAGGACAGACCACCAAGTCTGGACCATGGGGTCTGTGTGGTCTGATTTTCTATGTAAATCTATGTAAATCTCTCTCTCTCTCTCTCTCTCTCTCTCTCTCTCTCTCTCTCTCTCTCTCTCTCTCTCTCTCTCTCTCTCTCTCTCTCTCTCTCTCTCTCTCTCATACATACTATTCGCTTCCCTATCTTTCCCCTCCATTCGTCACCACTCTGTCCTGCATTCCCTTTTTTCCTTTACCATTTTGTCTCCCTTCCTCTCCATTCTCTCCTCCTTCCCACACGAATACTTCCATTTCTTCCTTATCCTTCCATTCTCTTCCTCTGTTTCTCCTTTTTTGCTACCTTCTACTCTCTCCCTTCTTTATCCAATTTCCTACTGTTTGCCACACCCTTGCTTTCTCCCTCTTACACTCTCCCCTTTCATATTTTTCCCCCTTACTATTTTTCTCTCCCTTCTTTTTATTTCCCTCTCATGTCCTTACCTTTTTTTTTGTTTTTCGCCCGTTGCATTTTCTTTTATTTTTAACTGGTATTAATTTTTTTTCGACTCAGTTTCTTTATCTTTCCTCCTCTCCCCCTTCTCATTTATTGGTGTAGCTTCCTTCCTTCATTCACTCCATATTTCCTTATTTCCATCCTTGTATTCTTCTTTCTTTTTCTCCCTCCTTTCTCATGTCATTCCCTTGCGCTTGCCAAAACTAACCCCTTTGTTCTCGAAGGGCCTGGTGGGGTTGTCGTCGCACAACAAGTGCTCCTGCTGCTGGCTAGGTAGCATAACCTGGCACGGCTCACAGGCGCGGACAGTGCTGACGATGTCCGCGTCTATGCCGGGCCAATACACGGCCTGACGAGCGCGGCGCTTGGTGGCTTCGGCCCCGCGATGACTATCATGGAGGCGGGACAGTCACGGCGACGAAGGGCTGCGGGGACGACCACACGAGCACCATACAAGACGAGGTCCCCATCTGCGTAGAGGTCCTCCCGGAACTTCCAGTACGGGCGGAGGGCGTTGTGGAGGTCAAAGCGGTCGCGAGGAAACCCGGTCCGTACCTTCTCCAGGAGCTTGGTGTAGGAGGGGTCGTCGCGGGCCGCCTACCGCAACTCCTCGAGTGCCAGATCCTCGTCAGGAGCTGACGAAGGCTGGGGGCGAGCGAGGGAGTGTACGGCCTGCAGAGTGACGCCGCTGCTGACGGAGAGGCTGGCATTCGTGCCGAGCATCTCGTCTTCCGGCGTCGGGCGGCTGACGGGAAAGCGGGAAAGGGCATCGGGGATGCAGAGGTCCTTGCCCGCACGCCACACCGCTGTGAAGATGAACGCCGAGATTTTCTCCTTCAGCCGCTGGAGGCGGGGATTCTCGACGGCGTCCAGCGTGTAGCTATTCAGGATCGGGACCAAGGGCCTGTGGTCGGTGATGAGGTCGAAGTGTTGTAGGCTGGGACCATTTCTACACTCCACTCTGTAACCCTCTCAACTATTCCAAACCTCTAAACTCCCGTCACCTCAAAATGAAACACATATTAATGTACTTCTTCCAGCCCCATCACAACCTCCCAGCCACCACGTCAACCCACCACGTCGACTGACAAGCCCATCAACCCTCTAACCATTCAACCACTCTTCACATCCAAATTAAACCCCTATCAAGTTACTCCTTCCAGCCCCATCACCACCTCCTTGCCACCCCATCAACCCACCCATACTACTACTACTACTTCCCATTCTGTTTGTACGTACGTAGAAAAGTTGTACCAGTAGGATAATAGATAAGAGTTGTAAATAAGAATGAGAAATGCAACGGTAACACAGTCTTGGGGCCCCCCGCCGCCGCCGCCCCACCGCCACTCGTCAGGGTCAACGAGTGGCACCCGCGAGACCAAGACCGCAGCGTCGGCCAGGAGCAGGGCGAGGCGGTTGTGCCGCCACGCCGCCCCCCGCCTCGCCAGGAAGCTGGGGCCGCCGCCACGCTCCTCTGTGCCTTCAGCATTGCCCCGCCCAGCCTCCTCCTCTGCGTCTTCTTCAAGAGTCTCCCATCCACTCTCATCCGAGTCTCCGGAGTCTACAGTTCACTCTCCTCCTCGGAGTCTTCGTCCTCAGACTCCCAACTAGTCTCCTCCTCTATGCTGTCATCAGCCTCCCCTCCACTCTCCTCCGTGTCCTCGTCAGCCACCCTCTCCTCTGAGTCTTCATCGTCAGACTCCCATCCACTCTCCCTATCTGTGTCTTCAGCAGTGTCAAGTCCACTCTCCTCGCCTGAGTTATCTTTACTCTCCTCTGAGTCTTCTTCGGGAGTTTCCCATGCACTCACATCTGAGTCTTCTTCGGGAGTTTCCCATGCACTCACATCTGAGTCTTCGGGGGTTTCCCATGCACTCACATCTGAGTCTTCGTGAGTTTCCCATGCACTCACATCTGAGTCTTCTTCGGGGGTTTCCCATGCACTTTCCTGTGCGTCATTCTCAGGGGTTTCCCATGCACTCTCTTCTGAGTCACTGGGGTCCATCTTTTCTTGGCACTTGTCTATCACAGTGACCTCGGAGTCATAGCAGGCACGGTCCTTGTAAGTAGACCCTTTGTGGGCGTCATTTCCCTTCCCGTCAAACAGCCACTCCGTCAGAACCTCCGGAGATGGCTGGCGGGTCTGCAGTAGGGCGATCATCCCCTCGTAGACATACAGGGTGAAGCACTCTGGGCGGCCGCTCTGCATCAGCTGGCCCAGGAAGTCTTCCAGGCCCACTTTGGCCACGCGCGTCTGGCCGCTAAGGAGCGTCAAACAGATCTTAACTTGCGCTGCGTCCGCGTCCGCCTCGCTGCTGTACCGGAAGACGTGCTCCAGGTCCAGGAAGGCGTTGGATAAGAAGGGGGCCCGCGGCCTGTCGACGAAGGAAAACGCGGCCGCCTCCCTCCAGGCTCCGGCCAGCCTCCCCCAGCACCCACGGCGCCGGCGGACGCTGACCGTCACCCGGATGGGCGCGGCCTCCACGCTGCACCCGCCCACGGGCGCATCCACCAAGCAAGTGCCGTAGACGGCACGTCGGATCTCCTCTTTGCGGAAGGTTTTGGTTGCCATTTAAATGTTTTTGTTGTGTGACTTCAAAGAGAAGAAAGCTGCGGCAAGTTAGGCCAATAACAGATGGTAGCGGCAGCCCCCCTCACATAGAAACACGCACCCCCCCAATACAACACAACACAACACAGCACAACAGACGGACGGACGGACAGACAGACAGACACACACACACACACACACACACACACACACACACACACACACACACACACAGATTAAGTAAGTACGTAAGCAAGCATTTATTGACCACTCTGTTTATCCACCTCCCAGCAAGCCTGTTGACCCACCTCACACTACTTTCTCCTCCTTCCAATACAATAGGCTTAGCAGTCATGTGGTGAGTGCCAATACAATTGTCACATTCAAAAATAGACTAGATAAATTCATGGACAGCGATATTAGGTGGGGTTAGATACACGGAAGCTTAGGGTCAAAGGAGCTGCCTCGTACAGGCCTACCGGCCTCTTGTAGACTCCTGCGTTCTTATGTTCCTTCCTACCCTGTTTCTGCGCCTCTCAGTCACCGTGTAACCCCCCCCCCCCCCATCGCACGCCACCCCGCAGCCCCCCTCACAGCCTCCCTTCACCCCGCGCCCAACACTACACATTTACTAGTTGGGGCTTTCACATGTAGTTTTCCATCACGGCGCAGCGTCATTCATACTTCTGAACGGAAATATATTCAGTGGCCGCGCTCCGCTTGCATCCATCAACGAAAAAAAATAAAATGATAGTAGTAATGAAAAAAAATAAACTCAATAGCAAAACCAATCATGTTTATATTTGTAGAAAAAAAATCGATGTGGTAAAATTAATGACTGTGTGGTATTGAAGGACTTAAAAACACTGAAAAGTAGAGCTTTCGCTTATACTAGAAAATAAATAATCAATATGAAAAAAGCATGAAAAGGATGTGGGAGTGAAAAATCAATATAAATATAAATAATTTGTTATTCCTGTGAGTAATGAAGCAAGGAAGGATTTACTAGATTTACTATTCGCTTATACTAGAAAATAAACAATCAATATGAAAAAAGCATAAAAAGGATGTGTGTGAAAAATCAAAATAAACATAAATAATTTGTTATTCCTGTGAGTAATGAAGCAAGGAAGGATTTACTGGGTCTGAAGAGTGTTAATAAGGCATCGTTAGTGAGCTCGGCGACACTGAGGTAATCACCAGGACCAGCTGACCGGCGAGGCGGACCACGCAGGACAACTATTACAGGAGAAGGAGATAACGTGTGTGACAATAATTAATAAACAGAAGCACGTGAGGAGAGATGGCGACATATACAGTTTGTATAGAAGTAAAAGTACAGAGCCACAAAAGAAAAGTATATGGTACTGTAAAAAGAAACCCACATCATCAAAGCTGTAAGAAACTTGCAATAAACAAAGACAAATGGCAGTATATTATTGAGCATTTATTAAAGGAAAAGTGCCAAAGAAAGGCGTAAGAAAACAAAGAAAATGCTGTAAATAAACAAGACACATTTGCCTAACAACTGAAGTGTTTCAGAAAGAAAAAGAACAATAGAAGCAAATCTGTGAAAGAAAAAAAAAATTGCTCCATTTGATAGTTAGAGAAAGAAGGGAGACAAAACGGATTGCTCCATTTGATGAATTTAAAGAAAGGAAACAAAAACGCAGATTAGTGAAGAATGACAAAATGTAAGCTAAATATTATTAGACAATTGCTCTCTCTCTCTCTCTCTCTCTCTCTCTCTCTCTCTCTCTCTCTCTCTCTCTCTCTCTCTCTCTCTCTCTCTCTCTCTCTCTCTCTCTCTCTCTCTCTCTCTCTCTCTCTCTCTCTCTCTCTCTCTCTCTCTCTCTCTCTCTCTCTCTCTCTCTCTCTCTCTCTCTCTCTCTCTCTCTCTCTCTCTCTCTCTCTCTCTCTCTCTCTCTGGCCAGGCAACAACTCTCGAGCACTCTGGGCCTCCCAACCTCTACTGAGTTGCGCTGGGATTGCTCATGCAGCCTTCTCTGCTCTCAGCCCAGCTCGGAGGGGGCCGTGCCTCCGTCGCTGCTCGCCGGCTTCTACCCGTGGCTGTGGCGGCGGAGGTTTTCACACCCGCCGCACGCCAGCGGCGGGTTCCCCCCTGCGACGGGCCGTCAATGGACAAAGGCCCGTTCCCCCTTTTTAGGGGGTAAATCCCACACACAGGGTGTGTCTGGCTGTCTCTCTCTCTCTCTCCCCGTCAACATCATGAATAAGTTCCTGCGCCAGGCTGTTTATTCACTCCTTCCTTCCTTCCTTGTTGTCTGAGCATGACAACAGCCGCTCGCTGCTCCGCCTCGGGGATGGCCGGGCTGGAACTTGATTTGTAATTGTACTTGTTTTTTTAGTGTCTGCCGAGTTTTGGTTGTTGTTGTTGTTGTTGTTGTTGTTGTTGTTGTTGTTGTTGTTTTTATTGGTGGTGGTGGTGGTGGTGTTTTTGCTGTTGTTGTTTCTCTTTGTTCTCCTACTCCTTTCCTTCCTGTTCTTGTTATTATTGTCGTTGTTAATATTTTTCCTCGAACTCCTCCTCCTCCTTCTTTTCTTATATATCACCTTAGCATCTGTAGAGAAACTGGAATCCAACAGCGGCTATCATCATTATTATTATTATTATTATTATTATTATTATTATTATTATTATTATTATTATTATTATTATTGTTATTATTATTTTCCTCTAAATAATTTCGTGAAACCGTTTGGGCCATTCATCAATTTGTGAGGAGAGAACATCGAGGAAAGAAGAAAGGGGTGGCTGGAGGAAAGGAGGACTGAGGGCAGGAAGGGAGGTTGCAAAAGATAAAGAAAAAGAGTGACTGAGAGGAGATGAGAGCAGGGAAGCGATAAGGTTTGAAAAAAAAGAGGAGGAAAAGGAAAACGAGGGAAGGGTAGGAGGAAGGAGGAGGAATATGAGGCGAAGGCCGAAAGAGAAAGAAGTGAAAGATTAATATCGACGGAAGAGAAGGAGGAGGAGGAGGATAAATGAAGGGAAGAGAGGAAGGAGGGGAGAGGAAGAAGACATATATTGGAGAGGGAAAAAAGAAGGGGAGAGGAAGGAGAAAGACATATATAGGAGAGGGAGAAAAGAAGGGGAGAGGAAGGAAGAAAGACATATAGGAGAGGGAGAAAAGAAGGGGAGAGAAAGAAGAAAGACATATATAGGAGAGGGAGAAAAGAAGGGGAGAGGAAGGAAGAAAGACATATATAGGAGAGGGAGAAAAGAAGGGGAGAGGAAGGAAGAAAGACATATATAGGAGAGGGAGAAAAGAAGGAGAGAGGAAGGAAGAAAGACATACATAGGAGAGGGAGAAAAGAAGTGGAGAGGAAGAGGAAAGACATATAAAGGAGAGGGAGAAAAGAAGTGGAGGAAGAAGAAAGACATATAAAGGAGAGGGAGAAAAGAAGGGGAGAGGAAGAAGTAATATAAAGTAGAGGGAGTAAAGAAGGGGAGTGGAAGGAAGAAAGAAATAAATAGGATAGGGAGAAAAGAAGAGGAGAGGAAGAAGAAAGACATATAAAGGAGAGGGAGAAAAGAAGGGAGAAGGAAGAAAGACATATATAGGAGAGGGAGAAAAGAAGGGGAGAGGAAGAAGAGAGACATATATAGGAGAGGGAGAAAAGAAGGGGAGAGGAAGGAAGAAAGACATATATAGGAGAGGGAGAAAAGAAGGGGAGAGGAAGGAAGAAAGACATATATAGGAGAGGGAGAAAAGAAGGGGAGAGGAAGGAAGAAAGACATATATAGGAGAGGGAGAAAAGAAGGGGAGAGGAAGGAAGAAAGACATATATAGGAGAGGGCGAAAAGAAGGGGAGAGGAAGGAAGAAAGACATGTATAGGAGAGGGAGAAAAGAAGGGGAGAGGAAGAAGAAGGCATATATAGGAGAGGGCGAAAAGAAGGGGAGAGAAAGGAAGAAAGACATATATAGGAGAGGGCGAAAAGAAGGGGAGAGGAAGAAGAAGACATATATAGAAGAGGGAGAAAAGAAGGGGAGAGGAAGAAGAAGACATATATAGGAGAGGGCGAAAAGAAGGGGAGAGGAAGAAGAAGACATATATAGGAGAGGGCGAAAAGAAGGAGAAAGGAAGGAAGAAAGACATATATAGGAGAGGGAGAAAAGAAGGAGACAGGAAGAAAGACATATATAGGAGAGGGCGAAAAGAAGGGGAGAGGAAGAAGAAGACATATATAGGAGAGGGAGAAAAGAAGGAGACAGGAAGGAAGAAAGACATATAATTAGAGGAGAGGGCGAAAAGAATGCGAGAGGAAGTCGAAGACATATAGGAGAGGGGCGAAAAGAAGGGAGAGGAAGGAAGAAAGACATATATAGTAGAGGGAGAAAAGAAGTGGAGAGTAAGGAAGAAAGACATATAGGAGAGGGCGAAAAGAAGGGGAGAAGCACAAGAAAGACATATATAGGAGAGGGAGAAAAGAAGGGGAGAGGAAGGAAGAAAGACATATATAGGAGAGGGAGAAAAGAAGGGGAGAGGAAGAAGAAAGACATATATAGGAGAGGTAAAAAGAAGGAGAGGAAGGAAGAAAGACATATATAGGAGAGGAGAAAAGAAGGGGAGGAAGGAAGAAATATATATATTGGAGAGGGAGAAAAGAAGGGAGAGGAAGAAGAAAGACATATAGGAGAGGGAGAAAGAAGGGAGAGGAAGAAGAAAGACATATATAGGAGAGGGAGAAAAGAAGGGGAGAGGAAGAAGAAATATATAGAGAGGGAGATAAGAAGGAGAGGAAGGAAGAAAGACATATAGGAGAGGGAGAAAGAAGGAGAGGAAGGAAGAAAGACATATATAGGAGAGGGAGAAAAGAAGGAGAGGAAGGAAGAAAGACATATATAGGAGAGGAGAAAAGAAGGAGAGGAAGGAAGAAAGACATATATAGAGAGGGAGAAAAGAAGGGAGAGGAAGGAAGAAAGACATATATAGAGGGAGAAAAGAAGGGAGAGGAAGGAAGAAAGACATATAGGAGAGGGAGAAAAGAAGGAGAGGAAGGAAGAAAGGGAAGGTCAGACAGAAGAATGGTGTGGTGTATGGCGAAGAAAAATGATGATAGCAATGATGATGATGATGATGATAATAATAATAACAATAATAATAATAATAATAATAGTAATAATAATAATAATAATAATAATAATAATAATAATAATAATAATAATAATAATAATAATAATAATCATAATCATAATCATAATCATAATCATAATAATAATAATAATAATAATAATAATAATAATAATAATAATAACAATAATAATAATAATAAAAGAACTATTTTTTTCCTAGCTTTATGATATTTCTGCAGCAAGGGATAGCATTTTACAAGGACAACAAGAAAACAATAACAACAACAGTTACTACTACTACTTCTACTACTACTACTACAACTACTACTACTACTACTATTACTACTACTACCACTACTACTACTGCTACAACTACTACTACTACTACTACTACTACTACTACCATTACTATTTCTACTACCATTACTACTATTCATCTATTGACGTATGTTTGCAAAAAAGAATTAGAGTTCCTGCAGTGAAAATTTCCTTTTTTTAAATCACAGTCTCTCTCTCTCTCTCTCTCTCTCTCTCTCTCTCTCTCTCTCATAATGGCGTCCACCACCTTTAAACTCCGGCGATCATTGAAAATTTTCAAAGCAATTACCTTACACGGTCTTCACCTGTCTCCCGAGGGCCTCCTCCTCCTCCTCCTCCTCCTTCTCCTCTTCTTCTTCCTCCTCCTCCTTTTGATGCTCCACTTACTCCCTCCATTTCCACGTCCTCGTTGTCTCTTTCTTCCCTTCATCCTCCTTTCTCCCTTCTCTATTATTCTCCTCCTCCTCCTCCTCCTCTCCCTCCTCTTCCTCCTCCTCCTCCTCTCCCTTCACCTGTTTCTCTTTCTCCTCTTCCTCCTGATCCTGTTTCTGCTCATCTTTATTCCCTTCATTTTCTTACATCTCCTCCTCCACCTCCTCCTCCTGCTCCTCCTCCTCCTCCTACTCCTCCTGCTCCTCCTCCTACAGTTAAAATCATACGTTTTCTCTCCTTTACCTGCAAATATGAGAATGAAATGTAGTTTTATTTCTTTTGTTTAGTATTCCCGCATTTGATCTTAATACCATCTGATTGCAATAGTAGTGTTCTTGTTGTTACTGTTGTTTGTGGTGGTGATGGGAGGGGGCTGCTGCTGCTGCTGATGATGATGATAGTTATGCTCTTAGCGATGGTAGTGATGGTGGTACTGGTTATGATTTTGTTGTTGTTGTTCTTGTTGTTGTTGTTGTTGTTGTTTTTGTTGTTGTTGTTGTTTTTGTTGTTGTTGTTATTATCGTTGTTGTTGTTGTTGATGGTGGTAGTGTTGTCTTTGTTGTCGCTCTTCTTATCTCCTTCGTTATCTTTCCTAATTGGCTATTTTTCACGGTCCGCCGAAGAGAGAGAGAGAGAGAGAGAGAGAGAGAGAGAGAGAGAGAGAGAGAGAGAGAGAGAGAGAGAGAGAGAGAGAGAGAGAGAGAGAGAGAGAGAGAGAGAGAGAGAGAGAGAGAGAGAGAGAGAGAGAGAGAGAGAGAGAGAGAGAACACCAACAAAACAAAGTCAGCAACAACCAAAAAGTTAATAGACACAAAAAAGCAGAACACGGAGTTTGAAGACTGAGAGAAGTAAAAAAAACAAAAAAACATAACTAGAAAGAAGATGGACACAAGGAATAAAAACGAATAAATAAAAAGAAATAAAAAAAACCGACTAACGTGTGAGAATGAAGCAATGAAGAATGAAAAAGAAAATAATAAAAGAATGGAGGAAATGTATGAATGGAAAATGATAGAGATACTTGAGAACGAAGTTCCCCCCCCCCCCCCCCCATCAATTTACGAGAATGAAAACACAAGGAAGAGGGAACGAAGAGGCGAACATATTAACATGGAGATGAAAGCAATACATAAGAATGAAGGAATGAAAGAATAAAGAAAGAAAAATAACTGCGAAAGGGAAAAGAAAACTGGTAAGCTTACGAGAGAGAATTGAATGAAGTATAGGAAGGAGAATGAAGGATGGAAGGAAATAAGAAAATGAAAGAATAAACAAATAAAAATATAAGAAGTGAGAAAGGAAAGGAAAACAGTAACTTACAAGAATAAAGGTAGAGTGAAAGAGGAATAAAAGGAAAGAATGAATAAATATGATCACTAAATAAAAGAATGAAGAAAGATAATGATGAAAAGATAGCAAGAAGAAGAAAAGTATCTCAAACTATCGTGAGTGAAGGACTGAAAGGAGAAAAGGAGAAGGAAGGGAAGAAACAGGAGAAAAGAAAAAAAAATGGAGGAGAATGAAAAATGATGGAATAAGGTGCGAAAAAAGAGGAAGAGAGATAAAAAAGGAAGACGGATATAGACATGCGAGAAGGAAGGAAGGATTCAAGAAACATCTGCTGAGAAAAAAAACACTAAAGTATTCAAAAGAGAACTGAAAGAAAATATATTACGTAAGTAGACAAATTATGAGCTAAAGGAATAGGAAAAACACGAAAAGAAAGAAGCAGGACTGAGAACTATAAGAGAAAGACGAACAGAGGGAAATAGAGTAAAGGTAGAAAATGAATACAGGAAGAAAGGGAATAGCTTGAACGTACAAAGGGAAGAACAAGGGAAAAATATAAGAAAGAAGTACAGAACGAGGAAAAGAGACAAACATAAAAAAAGGAGAAAAGGGAAAGCTTGGGAGAAGGAAAGATAAAAATATTAAAAGAGAGAAGTATTGATCAGTGATGAGTGAGAATTGAAGATGAATAAATACTAGGAATAAATAAGATAGATGAAAACAAAACAAGAACAAATACACTAGAAGCAGAGAACGAGAAAATGAATAAGTGGAAATCGAGAATGGCAAAAATATGATACTTGGAGTTAAGGAAACAGAGATGGATTGAAGGAGAAAGAAAAGGGAGATGGAAGTAAAAAGGATGAAATTTAAAACACGAGGAAACAGTAGAAGAAAGAAAACGTGAAAACATCGAGATGGACGAACAAAAAAGAAATTAGACAAAATAAATGAATGAAAAGATGGAATTGAAAGAGAAAGCAAAGTAAAAA
>NW_026112203.1:187500-193875 GCF_024679095.1 Eriocheir sinensis | reverse complement strand
TTTTGTCTGTTCTTCCCCTTCGTCTAATCTTCTTCGTTTACTCTCCTATGTCTAATGTCATTCCTATCTCTCTTTTGCTAAACCAACTTTTGCCTCTATTCTTTGTTTGTTGTCTATTCCTTACAACTATCTCTCCTCTTTATTGCCTATTCTTCTTTCGTTCCCATCTCTTTTAAGTTAGAAACCAATAATCTTTTCTCCATCTCTCTCGTTGTATTATTCTTAGCTTTCTAAATCATTCGTGTAGTGTTATTTGTGCATCTGAAGCTTCCACGTCATTCTTAATAGTTAACACTGTAATGTAATCCAAAAGCAAAACCTAAATAATACAACCACACTTCAGTCTTGTCTATTCTAATCCATAGTACTCGTTGTCTATGTTTCTACATTCCGTTCAATAACTTTATCTCTCAGTTCCTCTTCGTGCGATTCATATATCTTTATCTTTCTATATTGCTTTCTAAATCTGCGTTATTTTTTATAGTTCTAGAGAGTCAGGTTGATGATTGGTCTTCAGGACAGCAAGTGGGTAGTCTAGGCCACTCGTCAGTGACTGATAAATCCCAGCTTGTGGCGGCTTGGGCGGGACGATCCCACGTCCTCAAGACATAAATGCTCACTGCATGTACTCAGCCACCAGCCTGTTGATGTAATTGCCTATGTTCAAAAACACAGAGTCCATCAGCTGAAATAAAGCGTGCCTGTACAGGGCGACATAATCCCAGCAAAGGCTGACTAATGACGCATAACTCGAGATAACTTCAGAACTTATGTTACATGCGTTTCTAGATGCAAAACTCAATACCGTGTTAGCGTTCGCGCTCCGACAAGGCTGCCTCGCCTCCTTGGACTACAACGCCACCGGTCTACAGCTGGCATGACAAAGGTTATTCGTGTCCAGAAACTTAATTATTGATAGTCGTTCTTTACGACAATAAGCATGTCGCACTTAGAGATATCAGTGCATCACTATTTTATTCGATCCATTCAGATAGTTAAATTTACGTTGCAACTTCTGGCCGTTCCTCATTCGTATGATAGTTATATCTCTTGGGATAAAGAAGACGGGGGAGGAAGCAACGTACTGCAGTATATAAGTAATAATTATCTTATCGAACCTTGGCATTACTCCCTTTATCATAAAAAACAAAGTAAGCTTCTATAATTTGTACCTTAACAATTTACTGATTGGTAGAGACAGAAGCGGGTAGAGAGGGAGGAGTGCGGATACATAGCCGCCCATCCAACAATCCAAAACACCCGAGACATGAGAGAAAATGAAATTGACGAAGAAAGAAGCAAGAAAAAGGACGAGAGAATACAGAAGACTAATGAAACAGTGCGAACGAAGAAGTTAATAAATGTAGATAGAAAGCGACGAGGGAAGGAGAAGAGGCCGAAATGAAGATTGTAGAAATGGGGAGGCGGAAGGTAAGGGCAATAAATAACACTGAAAGACGAAAGAAGAAAGAAAGAGGACAGCAGAATATAGATTATAGATATCGAAAGGAACAGACAGGGGAGGAGGATAGCGTGAAAAGAGATCGCGACGAGGAGAAAGAAGAAGAAGAATATTATGAACATGGAAAGGGAAAAGAGGAAATAAGTGACCAGCGAAAGCGACGAAAATGAAGGAAGAAGACGAAGAAAATATGATTTATAAAAATAAAGGGGACGGGGAAGATATTAAATGTGAATGTAAAGCGACGAAAAGAAAAAGAATGAAGGACAGGAGATATAAGTTATATAAATGAGAGAACAGGAGGAAGAGTGACAAATGTGAAGGTGAAAACAATGAGGAAGGAGAAAGGAAGAAGAATGTGAAAGGTTATAGAAACTGGGGATAAAGAGGAGGATGAAAATGTGAGAAAGTGACGAGAGAAGGAGAAAGGCTAAGGAAAGTAGTAAATAGAAACAGAGGGACAGGAGTTTGGGGTAGGGTGTCACCAGGCATGTATAATATCACTGGTCATGCCATAAAGTCACTTTGGTCATGGATGATGGATTATAACAGACCAACAGTCCTTGGTACATTGCCACCATTTGTAATTTGAAACCCTGATTAAAGCTACCACAATCTCAACTACCTATGGTTTACTAACATAACCTCTACAAACATCAAATGTGGTGTATAAGCCCCAAATGTCTGTAACCTGTTATTTCAAACATGACTCTCTGTGAATGTTCAAAGACCACAAAGGGAGAAAAGTGGGTTCACAGGTATTACTTCAGGTTCACAGTGCAGAAGTCTTACTTGAAACTATCACTAGGCTCCTTAAACCTACACTAGGCTCATAAAACTACCACTAGACTCATAAACTGGACTCATAAAACTAAGGCTGGACTCATGGACTCACTGGACTCATGGACTCATGAGCCAAGGCTGGAGCTAAACTAGGCTCATAAAAACTACAAATAATAAAATATGAACTCATAATTGTCACTGAACTCATAATATATGAACTCATAACATATCACTGAAGCTCATAAAACTATCTTTAGACTCATAAAAACTATCACTAGCCTCATAAATATCCCCTGAATCATAAAACTATCACTAGACTCATAACTATCACATATATAAAACTATCACTGAAGCTCATAAAATATATCACACAAACTCATAAAAACTATCCTGAAGCTGTAAAACTATCACTAGACTCATAAACTATCACTAGCCTCCTTAAAACTATCATAAAACTCATAAAACACCACTATAGACTCATAAAACTATCACTGAAAGCTCATAAAACATCACTGTAAAACTACTAGACTCTTAAAACTATGTGACTAAAAACTATCACTGTAAACATACAAGCTACCACTAGCTCATAAATTATCACTACTCCTTAAAACACCCATAGAAAAACTACTTACAACCTCTGACCTTATCAATATGAGCCTGTGGTGTGAAACTAACACACATACGCCGGTGTCTGCCTCACTTCACTTACTCGCCTCATAGCCCATACTCAGTATTTATAACTCCGACAGATCCCACGACATGTTGACTTGAGGTCCATGACAGGAAACCCGACAATGCCTGAATGACGGCTGAGTAGGCAGTGAGCTGGTGATGATAAGAGAAAATAGTGAATGGGTGAGAACAATGATGGATGAAATGGCTAATGAGGATCATGATTGTTTATTTTGGTAATAATGATGAAAATCGTGGAGAGTAATGATGATAGTACAGGTAATAATAACAATGTAGTGATGATGATTATGAAGAGGATGGGGATTCTAGTTTTAAATAATGAATTTAAAAATACGAAAAAAGAAGAATGAAAAGAAAAGAAGTAAAGCAACAAAATAATAATGAGTGGTGAAGTAGTAGTGGTGGTGAAGTAGTGAAGTAGTAGTGGTGAGTAGTAGCAGAGTAGCAGTGAGTGGTAGTAGTGGTAAAATTGAGTAGTAGTAGTAGTAGTAGTTGTAACAGTAGTGGTTGTAGTAGTAATGAAATAATAATAATAATAATAATATGTGTATATATATATAAGTGATGGATGACGAGTGGCAGGTGTCAGTTTGGTGGTGAGGTGGTGGTGAGTGGATAGTGTGTGAGTGTGTGGTGGTGGTGCTGCTAATGCAGTGTGGTAATAGTGTAATGGGTCGTGATGATGGTGACGTGATGGTGGGCGTGAGTGATGGGTGAAAGGGAGGGAAGGGAACAGGGGAGGGAGAAGTGGGAGGAGGAGAAGGGGATGGAAAAGGGGAAGGAAAGAGGGAGAAAAGGGAAGGAGGATGGGAAGAAGGGTAGGGGAGGAAGGGAGAGAAAGGGAGGAAAAGGGTGGAAGGGAAAGGAGGAAGAATGACTGATGGCCTGAAGAAGGGTAAGAATGAAGAAAACGATGAAGGAAATGAGAGGCGGTGGCAGGAAAGGTCAGCACGTGTACCTCATGATCCTAGTTCAAGTCCATTGGTGAGACTGAAGAATACCCATGCTGTCCAACATCCACCAATCATCCTTGAACTTTAGCGATGGCAGTGGCCAGAGTGGTCAGCGTAAACGCAGCGACTCTCAAGAACCAGGTTCGCCGCTACAAGCTGAGCAATTTCAGTCACAAATCAGTGGCCTAAGACTACCCACATGCTGTCTGAGACCGCCTATCATCCAGGACTCTGGATTTTATCTAAAGAGGATCAAAAAGTGAACTCAGGAGACAGCATGGGCCGAGCAAGATGGCGCCACTGTAGCATTGCCTGCCTTACTAACGGACTGAGGCCGACAACCTCCCCACCAAGAAAGCCAACCGACGCCATAGGCGGAACGTAAAAGAAAAAAAGCACCGGAGAGGAGTATTTACCAAGTGAAGTCATAGATATCACGGCAGTTTCTATAAATAAAATTCGCCCGCGCCACTAGAGCCCTGGGCCCAAACATCATATAGAGCCCCTTAATTAGAGAAAGCCTGCAGGTGCTTTAGGGAGGGAAAAGAAAGGAAAAGTAAAAGAGTGATGCGATGAGAGAAGTGAAGAAAAAGGCGAAAAGGTGAAGGGTTGAAGGGAGGGTGAAGGGTGAGAGAGAGAGGAGAAAGGTTAATGATAATGGGATGACATGGAGGAGAAAAGCGGAAAGAATTGAAAGGAGGGAAAGTGGAGAGGTAATAGACTGAAGGCACAGGTGAGGAGTGAACAGAGGAGCTTAAAGATTACAAGTGATGGAGTGAATGGGTGAAGGAAGGTGAAATACTAGAAAGGAACACGAAGGGATAAAGACAGAAAGAAAGGTGAAGGTAAACAAAGAGATGGGAATGTGAGGTGATGGGATGAAAAGGATGAAGGAAGAACAGAGACTAGTGAGATGAAGGAGAAGAAAGGTGAGGAATGAAAAAAAAACACAATGACAGGAAGATTACGATGAATACAAGAATACTCACATAATCAATAGAACACACATTTTTTGTATCATATATTTGCCTGCCTCCTTTACGTAAAATAAAACATCACCACCATCACCATCTAACCCACTACCACTGCCAACTAATAATAATAATAAAAAACAACGAAGATAACACAATACCGGAATAGCAATCACGATAAAAGCATACACCACACATCATTAACATTTCTACGTCTGTGAAGGAAAAATAGCAGCAGGATAAAACCAGCCGAGATGAAAATGTATACATATTGTTAGGTGAAGGATGATTTGGAATGGATGATTTGAACACGAGGAAAAAAATGTTGCTGGTGATCATACAGAAAAAGAAAAAAAAAAAAGAAGACGGACTCACAATATCAACAACAGCCAGGGAGGAATAAATTAATGAACAGAGAAAAATTAGTGAAAGAAAAATAAGGAAGAAAATCAGTCATCAAAAGGAGGAGAATTAAAAGTCAGATACGTAAAATGATTAGATGGATAATTATAGAGAAGGCTGAATCATTTTATAAAGATAGAAATTAGTGAACTGATAAAAAAGATAGTAATTAGGAGAGCAAACAATTCAAATGGCAACAGAGAAATTACATGTTAATATAATGGAGAAAATAAGGACAAAAATCATACAGGCAAAAGCAAAAAATAGGAGGAAAACAATAATGAATCTGCCTAATTTAAGCGAAAGGAGGAAATACAGAAAGAAGCTAAAAAATAAACAAAGTGAACGTTATGAAAAAAAAACTTGAATATAATAGCAGAATCAACCAAAAACAAATGACAAATAGAAAAGAAACTTAAAAATAAATAATGGATGGAAAATAAGGACGTAGAGTTCAAATGACACAAAATTAATAGCAAAATAGGAAAATATATAGAAATACAAATGAGGAAAACAAAATAAAAGAAGAAGAAAATGTTGAAGGGAAATAGAAATGCGTACAAATAAAAGGCTTAACAAGAAAATAATGAAGATATAAAAATATAAAGTTATTAGTAACAAATAGATTGGAAATAGGTGAACAGAAAACTATGAAGGATGAACAAAGAAAGAATAGCAAAATATGAAATAGGAAAAAGCTAAATAGTAGGAAAATTAATTAAAGGTATGAAAATATTAGTAAATTAACAGAAAATATGAGACAGCAACAAAATAAAAGGAAATAATAAAAAAGCTTAATAAGAAGTGAACAAACAAAGGTAGAAATTAGTGGCGAAAATATAAAGCAATGAAAAATGAGATAAATAAAACAAAGAGAAAACAAATTAAATCAACAAAAAGACCATAAACAAGTAAAAAAAATATAACAAATGATAAGAAAAACAACAATGAAAAAATAATTATCTCCCTCAAAACATTCAATTAGGCTCAAGCAAGAAAAGGAAAACAAATAACAACAAAACGAGTAAATAAATCAATAGAGCAAAGCTAAAAAAAAGAAAGCTAAACTCCAACAAAAAACAAGAAAAAGACGAAGTGAAAAAAAACGCAA
>NW_026112203.1:167500-182500 GCF_024679095.1 Eriocheir sinensis | reverse complement strand
AGAAAGCGAGTAAAAACAAAAGGAAGAATGATAAACGTAAATAAAGGAGAAAAATAGAAGGAAAAAAATAGGAAGAGAAAAGGAAGTAAACAAAGAAATGAAGGAAAGATGAGAGTGGAGAATATAGTGATAAATGATGAAAAATTGAAAGCTGGAAAACGATAAAAAAAATATAGGAAAAATGATGATGAACGGAAATAAAGAAAAACAGAAAAATACTCTGGCGAAGGGAAGAAAACGTTGAAACTATACTGATGATGAATGATGGAAATAAAATATAACTGGAGAAGCAAAAGACAACGAAGATAAATAAAAAAGGATAGAGAGAGAAAAAATTATAAACGTAACTGAAAGGGAAACGAAAATATTACTTAATGGAAAGGAACGAATAAAAAGTTGATATAAAAATGATAACTGGTGTAGTGAAATAAAACGGGAACAGGTAAAAAAAAATACAATAGATGAGGAAAAATAAAAAAATAAATAGAATAATAAACTGAAAAAAGAAGAAAGAAAAATACGATGGAAGAGACACAAATCATAAGGAAGGAAAGACTGATAAACGCAAATAAAGAAAAGAGAAAATATTATACTATAGAAAGGACGAAGGAAAAGTTGAGAATAATATAATGAGATATGGATAAAAATATGAACTGGAAAAAGTAAAAAAAAATGACAGATAGAAAAGATAGAAGAGGGAAGAATGAGAAACAAAAATAAAGATACAGAAATGTTACTTAAGGGCGGAAGAAAAATTGGGAATATAATGTTGAAAAATGACAGGAAAAACGAAAACTGAAGGAGAGAAAGAAAAAAAGAAGGAAAAAATGAGAAAACGTAAAATAATACTCGAGGGAAACATCAGAATAAAGGAATGGGAGAAATAACAAATGACGAAAAGAAAATGAAAGAGAACGCAACAGAGAAACCGAGTGAATAAAGAAAGAAATTATAGTATGAAATAGCGAAAAAGAAGTAATGGATAAATTAAGAAATGACGATATGAAAGAAAGAAAGGACAGCAATGGATAGAGTAGGAAGTAAAAGTTATGAAGAAAAAGAAAGAAAGAAAAAAGTGAAAGAAATGAAGGAAGGGAAGAGGAACAGACGACTAAAGAAACCAGAGAGCTGAGGAAAGAAAAACGATGAATGCAAATATATAAAAAAAAAAAAGATAAATTATTACACTGCACGGATGGAGAAAAAATAGAGAAATCAATGGACGACATGAAGCAGTAAAAAACATGTATATATAGGAGAAAAAAAAAACATGCAAAGGGAGAGATGAAAAACTATTGGATTATATAAAGGGAAGGTAAAAAATATTGAGGGGGGGTATGACCTGAAGGTGGTGGTTGAAATATTTAAATGCCTGTTGCCTCAGTGCAAGTTTGAAGGGAAAATGTATGTGTGTGTGTGTGTGTGTGTGTGTGTGTGTGTGTGTGTGTGTGTGTGTGTGTGTGTGTGTGTGTGTGTGTGTGTGTGTGTGTGTGTGTGTGTGTGTGTGTGTGTGTGTGTGTGTGTGTGTGTGTGTGTGTGTGTGTGTGTGTGTGTGTGTGTCATGAAGGGAAAGGGAAGGGAATGGAAGGGAGGGGTGGTGAGTAAGTGGATGAGAAAGAAGGGAAGGGGTGTGAAGGACGGCGAAGGGAAGGGAAGACCACCCATCAACCTGGCTCTCAATATATATATATATATATATATATATATATATATATATATATATATATATATATATATATATATATATATATATATATATATATATATATATATATATCTCGAAAAAAAGAGTTGTTTGACAGGACGATACGGATAAATAAATTACACAGGAAAAAAGACACAGTAATAACCACTGAAACACACTCAAATACCTCTGAACACACAGGAGGAAGGGAGGAGGAAGGGTGTGTATGTGTGTGTGTATGTGTGTGTGTGTGTGTGTGTGTGTGTGTGTGTGTGTGTGTGTGTGTGTGTGTGTGTGTGTGTGTGTGTGTGTGTGTGTGTGTGTGTGTGTGTGTCTGGACCTGAAAAAAATAAAACATAATATTGAAAAAGAGAAGAATAAATATGCTAAATACAAGATACATGGATATACACAGAGAGACAGATACATACATATACATAATAAAAAAAGCATAAAAGAAACACACACACACACACACACACACACACACACACACACATTAAAAAAAAAACAAAACACAAACAAAAAGAACAAGCAGGCAAAATGAGGCCAGACAAACAAGGCGTTGAATACAAGATAAGATAAACAACTGATCACACACACACACACACACACACACACACACACGGACACTGAAACACAGGACAAACAACACAGCAAACAGGGCAGCGGAATGCATGTATATTAACTAGTAGCCGAAGAGGAGAAATGCGACAGGGCTACGAGAAGGAATGTGCCAGGCAGGATGCGGACTAAAGGGATGAGGAGGAGGAGGATGGTGATGATGATGATGAAGATGATAAGGGAGGAAGACGAGGCGGAGGATAAGGATGATGATGGTGATGATGATGATGATGTGGAGGAAGAGGAGCATAAGGATGATGATGGTGATGATGATGAGGAGGAGGAAGAGGAGGATAAAGATGAAGATGGTGATGATGATGATGAGGAGGAGGAGGAAGAGTAGGAGGAGGATGATGAGGATGATGAGGAGGAGGAAGAGGAGGAAGAGGATGGGATGATAACGTTGATGATGATGATGATGGTGAGAAGGAGGAGCATAAGGATGAAAATGGTGATGATGATGAGGAGGAGGAGGAAGAGGAGAATAAGGATGATGATGATGATGAGGAGGAGGAGGAGGAGGAGGAGGATAATAATGAAGATGGTGATGATGATGATGAGGAGGAGGAGGACCAGGAGCATAAGGATGATGATGGTGGTGACGAGGAAGAGGAGGAAGAGGAAGATAAGGATGATGATGACGATGATGATGATTCTGCTTTTAGTGCTTTAATGAGTCCGTCAGCCACTAAAATGACTAGCGGAAAGATCAAAACACTTCTGTACATACTCTTGCATACGTTTGACGCAGTAAATTAACGATCAATGCCATTCCTATATTGATTGATCGTTCCGGCAGGAAGGCTGTTCCAGTGGCGGACAAATCTATCGAAACTGTTGTATCTTGTTCTCAGGTTGGTTTGTAGCGTGAATTTGTGAATGTTCAGTGAGGACTAGAGGAATGATGATGATGATAAACTAATAGTAGTAGTAATAATAATGATAATATGAGAAGAAAAAGAACAAGAAGAAAATGAAAGAAGAACACGAAGAAAAGAACAAGAACAAGAATAAGAAGAGGAAGAAGAGTATGTACCACAAGCTAACAGACTACGCAAAACACCCACAAAAGAAAAAAACTCCCATCCCTTCCCTTTTTAATCATTTTTCATCACCATTTTTCGTCATTTATTTCCTCAGTCTGTTCCTCTTCAATGCGCTCGCCTTTAAGAGGGGCGGCGGTGGTGGCGGTGGTGAGGGGGAGTGGGGGGGCATGACCTAAGGGGGAGGGGATTGCAATATTTAAGTGTCTGTGGCCTCGGTGCAAGTCAGGAGGGAAAATGTACGTGTGTGTGTGTGTGTGTGTGTGTGTGTGTGTGTGTGATGAAGGGGACGGGACGGGACGGGACGGGACGGGAAGGAACGGAACGGGGCGGGACGGGCCGGGACGGGTCGGGACGGGGCGGGAAAGGAAGGGAAGGGAAGGGAAGGGAAGGGAAGGGTAGGGAAGTAAGGTGAAGGGAAAGAAATGTAAATATAAATTCTGAGGACAGGAATATTATTAAAACATGATGTAGGAGGATGAAGTGAAATAAGATATATAGGGTACATGAGACTGTTGAAGGGGCGAATGAGGAAGAGAAAGAAGTGAAGAAAGAAAGGAAGGAAGGAAGGGAAGGAAGGGTAAATAAGGAAGGAAGGAAGGAGGGAAGGAAGGAAGGAAGGAAGGAAGGAAGGAAGGAAGGGAAGGAAGGGAAGGAAGGAAGGGAAGGAAGGGAAGGGACGGGAGGGGAAGGAAATAAAGGAAAGGAAACGGAAGGAAAGGAAAGGAAAGGAAAGGAAATGAAAGGAAAGGAAAGGGAAGGGAAGGGAAAGGAAGGGTAGGAAAGGAAGGGAAGGAAGGAAGGGAAGGAAGGAAGGGAAGGAAGGAAGGGACAGGAGAAAAGGAAAGGGAAGGAAAGGAAAAGGAAGGACAGGAAAGGAAAGGAAAGGGAAGGAAGGAAGGGAAGGAAAAGGGAAGGAAAGGGAAGGAAGGAAGGGAAGGAAGGGAAGGAAGGGAAGGAAGGGAAAGGAAGGGATGGGAAAGGGAAGGGAATGGAAGGAAAAGGAAGGAAAGGGAAGGGAAGGAAAGGGAAAGGGAAGAGAAAGGAAGGAAAAGAAAGGAAAGGAAAGGAAGGGAAGGGAAGAGAAAGGAAGAGAAAGGAAGGGAAGGGAAAGGAAAGGAAAAGGAAAAGGAAAGGAAAGGAAGGAAGGGAAGGAAGGGAAGATAGGATACGCCACTGTTGAAGGGGCTAATATGACGAAAGGGGAAAGAAAGTGTTTTGACAGGAAAGAAAGAAGAAGGAAACTGTGATAAGAGGGAAGAGGAGTGTAATGATGGAAAGGAAGAGGAAGAACAGAAAAGACGAAATGTGATGAAGAGGAAAGAAGCGTGGTGACGAAAGGGAAGAGGTGAATAGAAGAAAGATGAAGAGTGACAGAGGAATAAGGAGAAGGCGTAAAAATAAAGATGGAGTGATTAGGTGATTGATGAGGGTAAGGAAGAGGGAAAACTGAGAAAGCTGAAGTGTTATGAAGAGGAGAGAGGTGTAAGGAAGAAGGAAAATTGATTAGTGAAGGGTAGAGAAGTGTTTGAAAGAGGGGGAGGGAAGGAGACAAAAGGAGAAGTGGGATAAAGATGAAAGAGAACTGAGCGAAGCAAAAGGAAGAGATGAAAATAGACAGGTGAGGTGTGATAAGTGTGGAGTGTGGTGGAGAGGGGAGAGAAGAGGAGGGAAGGGGAAGATGAAGTGTTATGAAGAGGAGAAATGAGAGAGAAAGTGCGAAAGAGAAAAGAAGTGTTTGGTGAGGAGAAAGATGAGAGGAGAGAGAAGGGCGAGGTGCGGTAAACAGGGAAGAAGTGTGTGGAGGAGAAGTAGGAGGGGAAAAGAGAAAAGAAAAGTGTGGAGGAAAGGAAGGAGAAAGTACTGAGGAAGTGTGATTAGAAGAAAAGAAGTGTTTGAGGAAAAAAGAAGGAAAGAGAAATGCGAGGTATTGTAAAGAGTAAAGAAGTAAATTAATGTGAATGGAAGAAAGAGGAGTAAAGCAAAAGGTGGTGTATCGAAGACTAAAAAAAGTGCGTAGGGATGAAAAAGAAAGGGAAAGGAAAAGGCAGAATATGATGAGAGGAAAGAGAAGGAAAAACAAAGACAAAGTGTATCACAGAGGTGTATACAGAGAAAAAAAAACTGTGATGAAGAGGAGAAACACCGTGTTGAGGGGAGGATTTACAAGCGTGATAGAGGGAAGGAGAGAGGGAGGGGGAGGGAGAAAGGTTAGAGGTGAGAAAGGAGGAAAGAAAGAGAGAGGAGAATAAATGGTTACACGTGCAATGAGAGGAGGAGGAGGAGGAGGAGGAGGAGGAGGCAAGAATAGAACGATTAAATGTGATAAAAAAAGAAAAGAAAAGAGGAACAGGGAGTGACGAATAAAAAGTAAGAGGTAAAGAGAAACGTTAGAACAAGAAAAGGAAATTAATTATAAGAGAAAGGAAGTGAAGTGTTGAACAGGAAAAAGGAGTGAAGAAGATAAAGAACAGGAAGTGAAGAGGAGAGATAAGAGAGCAACAGTAAAAGGAAAACAGGCGAAAAAATAAAACAAAGGTAAAGAAATAGAGATAGAATAAAGAAAAAGAAGTGAATGAAAAGAAAGCGTGAGGAGAGGAAGATGGAAACGACAGAAGAGATTGAAGAGATAAGATAAATAGAAAGTTGGAGAAGGAAAAACGAAAAGGAATTAAAGGAAAGGTGAAGGAATATAGAATGAGAGGAAGAAGGAGGAGGAGGCAAAAATAATCCGTGTAAATGTGGAGTTAGGAGCAGGAAGAAAGAGAAAGGAAGATAAAGAACAGGAAGTGAAGAAGAGGAGGACATAAGAAGGAAATAGAAGGGTTGCAGAAGGAAAAAAAAAGGAAACGAAGCAAGAAAAATAAGAGCTAAGAGGAGCAGGAAGTAACGAAGAAGAGATAAGAGGTGAAGAGAAAGGTTGGAGTAAGAAAGGGAAAAAGAGAAAGGAAGTAAAGGGAATGGAGAAGACAATGAAAATAACGAAGGGAAGGAGGAGGAGAGGCAAAAAATATACCGTTCAAATGTGAGGTGTCGGAAAGGAGGAAGTAAGAGAAAGAAGATAAAGAACACGAAGTAAAGAGGAGAAAGAGGTAAGAGGCTAACAGTAGAAGGAAAACAGGAGAAAATATAAACGAAAAGGAATAGAGACAGAATAAGGAGAAGGAAATGGAAGGTGAAATATAAGGTGACGAACAGGAAGTAAGAGAATGGAAAATAAAGAACAGGAAGTGAAGAGAGGAAGAGATGAACGGGAAAAAGAAGGAAAGGGAAGTAAAGGGAGTGAAAAAGAGGGTAAAAAGAAAGAGAGGAAGGAGGAGACAAAAATAGACCGCTTAAATGTACGGAAGTTTGGTGGAGGTACAAAATGCTACAGAAGTTTGCCCGAGGTACGAAAGTTTGTTCTAAGTTTGGAAGTTTGCTAAATGCTGAAGTGTGAGAACTGTCGGGAAGTTTACTGAATTTATGAAAGTTTGAAGTTACAGAGTTTGGGAATGAAAGTCGGTGATGGGGATAAGGAAGTTTGCTGTTCGTGTAAAAGTTAGGTGGGTGTTAAGAGGCTGGGTGAAGGTTGTTAAAGATATGTGATAAAAAAAACTTGTTGCAGCCATGAGAGGTTGGTAAAGGATAAAAAAGTTTGTTAAAGATAAGTAAAATAAAATTGTTGCGGGTACTAAAGTTAGTCAAGGTTAAAAAGTTAGTCGGAGTTTGATGTAGATACGTAAAACAGTAAAAAAGTTAAAAGTAAAAAATAGTAAACGAGTAACCATTGAAAAGTAAAAAATAAAAATAAAATAGTAAAAGGTAACCATAAAAAGTAAAAAGTAAAAAATAGTAAAAAGTAACCATAAAAAGTAAAAAGTAAAAAATGTAAAAAGTAACCATAAAAAGTAAAAAATAGTAAAAAGTAACCATAAAAAGTAAAAAGTAAAAAGTAAAAAATAGTAAAAAGTAACCATAAAAAGTAAAAAGTTAATAAGCTAATTGAGGAAGTTACAAAGTCTCCACACATATACAACAATTTCTTGAGATTTTATAAGTATAAGGACAGATAATATAATGGAAGGAAGTGTGGTGAGGGGAAAGAAAAAAGGGTGTGATATAAATGGAAGTGTCGAGGGTAGGAGGAGGAGGAAAATAGCAGGCTGAAGTGTGATGAAAAGGACACAAACACCAGTATTCTTTAACGTCTCAGGGCTTCAGTTCGCCTGTTTGAAAAACCTCGTAGAAGTTGCTGGGCTTTCATGGACTATTTGTGATCTTAGTGATAGTTTACGACGTCTGAATCTTGAACAGGAAAACCACCAGTTAATCATCTGTGGGCTTAGAAGACG
Organism: Eriocheir sinensis; assembly: GCF_024679095.1. NCBI lineage: Eukaryota > Metazoa > Arthropoda > Malacostraca > Decapoda > Varunidae > Eriocheir > Eriocheir sinensis. The sequence continues at coordinate 174,815 of NW_026112203.1, read as the reverse complement.
GTCACAATGGGAACCCGATACGTTTAAGGATATGGACCAGTGACAGTTTACGACTACAGATCTTGAACAGGAAAACCACCCATGAAAACCAGGTTGATCATCATGGGCAGAAGACAGCCATAATGGGAACCCGATACGTTTAAGAAGATGGACCCAGTGACAGTTTACGACTTCTGCCTGTGGAAAAATCACCGATGAAAACCCGTTTAATCTTCTCTGTGGCCTTGGGAAACAGTCCTTATGGGAGCCGATACGTTTAAGAATATGGACCATGGGCAAATGAAGAAAGATCCGTACATAGCAAGAAAATGCACGGTGCAAGGATTCGATGACGCCCCAAGGTTATCAGTACAGAGGCTTCAAAGGCATACAAGCTCTTGGTAAAGAACGCCAGTCAGAGGAAGTCCTGAATGAGTGAGTGATGCTGGGGAAGGGAGAGGAGGGAGGAGTCAAGAACGATGCTGCCGGGAAAGTAAAGAACAGCTCAAGAGTTTACCGAGGAGCGATTAAAAACGAAAGGTTACACAGCCGCCCAGAGCCAGGCCAGGCCAGGTAGCTCCGCCAGACCCACAGCCAGAGCCAGGCCGGGCCAGTAGCTCCGCCAGACCCACACAGCCACGAGCCAGGCATGGGGCAGGCACGGCTGTAAGCCACTCGTATACACACAGCCCCGGCCATTACCAAGCCGAGCACCTCTGCCAGGATTACAAAGCCCATGTCAGGTACCCACTTTGCCAGGGTCACAGTGCCTATAACATACAGCCTAGTAGAGTATTTTTACAATGAAAAGGCAGCCAAAGGAAAAGAAAAAAGTCGACGACATACTACTCTTAAAATAGCACAATATTGTTTAAATTAACTTGATCATAGACTCTTGTAATAGTTGAGGATATAAGGTTAGAGTAAAGCTGAGGCATACGCTATAGGTGGGCGTGGCGGTGCTCGTCTCTGTCACATCAGCCCTTGAGCCTGTGGCAGGAGAATCCATCACCCAGGACACAGGGACAGTGTGAGATCAGGGTGACCTCAGCAAACCTTCCCAGGTTTCCCAGGTACACATTTTTATCAGTCAGCCGAAAGGGAGAAAGAACATCTGGGCTGGGCACATAACCACTACACCACGGAGAGGGCATAGATGGGAGGATAGACAGACAAGATCAGCTGTTCAGATTTGAAAAGGGTAAAGATGCAGGCTGACTCTTGCACCAGGAGGTTGGACGGACCTTCACACTACAGATCACGATAAACTATTACCGACACTTTCAACAAACACCAGGTGGCGAGAGGCGTACAGCTATATAATAGCACTCTGTCAAAGGCTTGCAGCAGGTCATGGGATAATGGTTAACATATGCCTGGGCCGCAAGGAGATCTTTACAGGAAAGGAAGCAGCTCAAGGGCACAACAAATGTAGGATAAATGAAAAGTAGGAGTAATGAAATGGGCGTCATATTCAGTGAATGAATTGTCTTGATACTCAGCTCAACCAACTAACACAACCAACTCAAGCCAACCACCTAACCTAACACAACCTAACCCAACCCAACCTAGCAATCAACCTAACCAACTCAAGCCAATCCAACCCAACCAAACCTAACCCAGCCATACCTAACCTAACCTAACCTAGCTGAGTCAAGATACAATTTCTTTTGTTGGTATCTCCTCTTTTGACCACTCATTCATTTTACTTGTATTAGCAAGCTATTTTTCTGTTTTTGTTTGTGTGTTTGTTTATTTGTTTGTTAGTTTGTTTGTTTGCCGCCTCCCGTGCTTTAAAACAAATAAAATCACCACCACCTCCGCCAGCTCACACCTCACAAAGCAACACCGTTCCTCGACACGCCAGCCACCACCAGGGCCACAGTCTTAGCAGGGGGCGAAAGGTGGAAACTCTGACACCACTGCACTGCTGGAGCACTGAGACGCGAGTAACAGGCGGCGGGTCGTTGAAAAAGACAACACAGAGGAAGTGGTTTCTGGGGCACCTTGAACAGGCACCAATGACGCGTGTGTGAGGAAAAACACCGATACAGGGGCGGCGAGCTGGGTATTGTTGTGTACTGGTGAGAAACGAATAACAGCATTGAAGTGGGTCTCTGAGTGTATAGGAGCAACTGTTACCAATGACGCGTGTGTGAATAGGAGTAAGACGTATGATTAAAGCCTTTTCATGGGGCCGCGAGCTAATGTTGTCTGGCAAAAAAATAACAAGACAGAGAGTGGATCTCTTGTATATAGGTGCAAAAAGTTACCCATGACGCGTGCGTGAATAGGAGTAAGGTGTAGGAGTAAACGCTGTGAGCTAGAAATTAATAAGAAAGCAAAAGGAGTGTTTTTTTTTGTGTGTGTGTAGATGGATTCAACAGCTACCAATGATGCGTGGGTGGGATCTAGAGTCGCTTCATGGGGAGTTAAAGTACTGTGCTAAAAATGAACAGCATGTAGGGAGTGTTTCAAAGAGTGTGTATATAGGTGCATCTTTCACCGCTGATACTGTGCAAGAAAACACCGATTCACGGGTCCTCGATTTCTTGTGTGGACTTCAGAGCAAAAGAATCCGTGTCAGCCAAGGCGCCACACAGAGTCAGGCAGTAGTCTTTGATCTCTTTTATGTTTAAACCCTAGAAAAGCCTTTATCCTGTGGGTCCTCCTTCCGACGACTTACACAAGAGGAAGGAAAAATAGTAAGGCGCTTTTGAGACTAGATATTTGTTAGTTTTTTTTAGGTTCTTGTTTTCTTTTCATGGAGTTTAGTTGAGTTTTTTTTTTTTTTTTTTTTTTTTCCTTTTCATGTTTGAAGTCTACAAAAGCCTTTATCCTGTAGGTCCTCCTTCCTCCTCCGACTTACTCAGGAGAGAAAAATATCAATTAGATGTTGTTTCTTTGTGTGTGTTTTTTCAGCTTTCTCTCTTTTTTTTAATGTAGTAGTGCGCTGAGTTTTTATTTTTTATTTTATTTTACCCTTTCATGATCAAACCCAAGAAGAACCCCTATCCTGTATAAGTCCTCCTTCCGGCGCTTTTAGAAGTGGATTGTTGTTTTGCAGCCTTGTCTTGTATTTTAACGGAGCAGTGTGTGGTATTTGTTTTCCCTTTGCCGTGTTCTGGCCTAAATAAAATCATTAATCATTCTGTCTTCATTATTTTTATCAGTGTTCCTTTTCAAATAATACCAGATTCCTTGCCTCTCCGTTCCACCGTGCGCCTGTTCAACCTTCCTTCGTTGCTGTGGTGCAATTCATTGGCCAGTTGTTACTGCACGCTTTACCTGAACCCTAAAGCACCACGATGTGAAAAAGAACATTACAGAACATTGCATTTACACCTTACAGAACATTACATTTTACGAATTAACGAACATCACATTTTACAGATTAACGAACATCACATTTACAGATTAACGAACATTACATTTTACACATTACAGAACATTACACTTTACATATCACAGAGCATTACATTTTCCACATTACCTTTATCTAATAACTGGCATCGCATCAGAAGGGCAGTATCAACACACCTCTTTACCCAAAAGTTACCTCTCTTTTGCCCACTTATCAATTACTCGCTTAGCTGGCGAAGTGGTGTGGCGAGCTTTTGTTTCTCTTGGTCATATGCCATTGAGCTGCTTCCGTTGATGTAAAAAAAAATAGATTCACAAGGGTCCGGGGAACTCGTATACGCATAGGCAGGAGGATATAGAGACAAAGGGAGGCTGTTCAAGAGTCGTCATAATTCACTGATCAATAGTTTTACACATTACATTATACCGCTAAGGCATCAGGAGTAAACGGAGCATTAGAAGCGCATCGAATTTCCGACCCCGCTAAAGTTATCACGAGGAAAAGGTAAACAGATATACGTAAGAACACAATAGGGCATGAACAGCCTGCAAAAGACCAAATGTCCTCCTTTTGCCCTCCTGAGGCCAGTTGTCTACCACTTGTGTCAGCCTCATAGTGTGGGTCATATTCTTTAACATTTCAGCGCCAAGCACACACATTTGACAAAGGCTTTCGTAGGTTGTTTGGGTCATTACAAGTAGTTTTATGACCCTGGTGGTAGTTTGAACCTTATTCTGTACCATGAACGCAAAAAGTTACTCATGTGAACCGAGCAATCCTTTTTCCCTGAAATAGTTGATGCAAGGGTTGAGGTAATTAACAGGTGCGTTTATGACTCTGGTTGTGGTTTAACCTTTGCTATATTCTGAACGTAAAATATGACACTCATGAGAACCCGATTGATCCCTTTTCGGCCTTTGGATATAGTTGATACGAAAGGCGAAGGCGACTGACAACACCTTCGAAAATAGTTGTTGAGAGAGGCGGAAGCGTCTGAGAATATCGTCCTTTGACCTTTGGAAATACTTAATATGAGGCGAAGGCGTCTGAGAAACTTTGGAAATAGATGATGTGAGAGGAAGGCGATCTGAGAATACGTCACTTACGACCTTTGGAAACAGTTAAAGTGAGGGAAAAGGGTAAAAAGTACCGTCCTTTTGCCCTTTCGAAATAGTTGACGCAGGGATCTGGGGCATTTCCACGAGTAGTTTTATGCCCCTGGTGGTAGTTTGACTCTTCTTCTGTACCATGAACGCAAAAAGGCACTCGTGAGAACCCGATCAATTCATTTACGGTCTTTGGAAACAGTTGATGCAGGGGTTTAAGGCACACACATTTTTGCACGGCTTTTGTATGGGTTTTGGGCCTTTCCACGAGTAGTTTTATGACCCTGGAGATAATATGACCCTTCCGCTATACCACGAAAAGGAAAAAACACTCGCTAGAACCCGGTCTTTGGAAATAGATGTGAAAGATGAAGGCGTAAAAAAATACCGTCCCCTTTTCGGCCTGTGGGGTGAGAGGCGGCAGTGTCTGAGCACACCGACCCTTGCCGCTCCCCGCTGATGCAACACAAGAGTAAGTGGGTCACGGTTATGCCTGTGCGGAGCCATAAATGCATACTCAGTTTGGCGTCTTCGATCCTCGGCGGCGTAAATGTGCAGTTTCAGCTCCGGGTTTGTGGTGGTTATAGAGATGGTGGTGGCGAGGGGAGGGAGGAGGGGGTTGTCGTCGCAACAAACAACACATGCCCAAGTGCCGTTTTCATTTGCATGTTTTACCAGCAGCAAACCTTTACAGTGTTCCTTCCTCCCCTTGTCATTCTTTATCGCTCTTGTCATATTCTCTTCCATGTGTGAACTGTTGCCACTGCTCCATCCCTCCTCCCCCAACGTACTCGCTGCCCAAGACTTCCTCCTGAAACTCACCTCACTATCTTCCTTGGACATCGGCACAGCAGGCATGTCATTAGCCTGTTTGGCGGCAGCGCGACGGAGGAGCAGTCGTGCGTTACAGTGGCCAGCAGCGGGCACGCACACACGAAAACTCCATCGTCTTTAATTCTTCCCCGCGTCATTATACAACAAGTGTCTCCGCCGCCCAGGCCCTCACGTGGGAGGAGCGCAGGTGCCCGCAACGAGGCTGTTGTTACAGGAGTCTTATTACTGCCTTGAACTGACGTCAACAAAATGGCCTGTTTGGGGTAGGGCAAAGGTAATGTTGGGTGCGTGTGTTATGGGTACGCGTGGGCGGTGCTCATCTCCGCCTCATTGCCTTTGAGTTTGTAAGGTAAAAAGGAAAAGTTGGGGTACATGTTATTCCTGCGCGTGGCCTCGGTGCTCATCTCCGTCTCATTGTCCCTTGAGCCTGTGAGATAAAGCTGAGTGCATGATTATGGTACGCGGCCTCGGTGCTCATCGACTCATTGTCCCTTGAGCTTGAAAGGTAATGGTAAAGTTGGCTGCATATATAAGGTTGCGCGTGGCCTCGGTGCTCATATCCGACTCCTTGTCTCTTGAGCTTGAAAGGTTAAGGTAAGTTGGATGCATATGTTAAGGTTGCGCGTGGCTTCGGTGTTCATCTCCGACTCATTGGCCCTTGAGCAGCTGATGCGTCAAGGCGGCACGCCTCAAGGTACAGTGTTCCATAAAAGAAATATGCAGAAAAAATATGAATTCCGATAACAAAAACTTTACCTTTGAAATATAACAAACAGGAATTATAAAAGGTAAAACGTAAATACATGCACACCAGCAAGATATTGCCTTCACTATGAAAACAAGCGAAGAATAAGTGTTACCCACGATAATAAAGGTAAATATTACATTTGATGAAGAAACAGACCTGTTAAATGTGACCCAGGATGTGAAACAAAGAGCAAACACGTTTCTGGATAAAAACTAAAAGATTTTCCTCGACCTGAAATATGAGCATAACCTTGACTTTAATTTAAAACAAAAAAATGCCATCAACTTAAAAAGAAAAAACGTTACTTTTCTATAAAGACTTGATCTTTAATCTAAATAGGAAGCAACTTTGTCCTTCATGAAAACGCATTTCAATTTTCGAGTTAGGAAAAAAATCCAGGAATAATAAAAAATAAAGGAATCATTTCCTTAAACACAAAAAAGGAGTATAACGATCCCCCTTTTATACAACACGAACCGGATAACAAAAAAAGGTCTTGAACACGAAACCCGACGCTCACAGAACAAGTCATCCGGTAAAAACCTTAATACCGCCGCGAGCCCTTCACTCGCAGACACCGGGGCGGAAAACACGATGAAAGAAAAACATCAGAAAAAGTCGAGTTAAAGCCAGAGCGAATCCTTTCCCGAGACACTGACGCACAAAAGAAGACTAATATGACAGACGCACAGAAACAAGCGGTCATTGAAACAGGCTGAAAAAATAGATCCTGCCTCGTTCTATCCTTTGCTCAGACAGACGGATAGAGACCGATAATAAAACATGAGAAAAAAGTCGAGTTGATGCAGAACGATTCCTTTCCAGACTACTGACGCGACGCACAAGACCATATAAGACACGAAAACATGACCGTCACAAAAATAGGCTGAAAAATAGATAATACTTAGTACACTTTTTCCTCAGAGACACACGGAGGTATAGAACCCGTTGATCATTGAAAAAAAAACAGCTGTGAAATGAAAATAATGCCAACGTGATTGCAAAAAGAGACAATAACACAAAACAGACTATTATTAGGGAAGAAAAAAGAAGTAAAATAAAATATATTGCAAAAAAAAAGAATGCTACAAAAAAAAAACAGACTATTTAGGAAAAAGAATTATACCACAAAGACCCTTTCTATGGACACCGCAACCATAAATAAAGCTAAAGAGAGTTATTGTCAGTAATTCCCTTCCTAATAAAACTAAAAGGTAGAAAAAGACCATAGTTGATGAAACAGTAATTATACCTCAATGATCTCTTTCTTCAAACGCTAGAGAT